>NC_134587.1:85691840-85876840 GCF_037038515.1 Microtus pennsylvanicus
GGTTTGCAATTGAGGGCTTGGGAAGTTTGCTTTCTTTCCTAGGCTTGCAAATGGCCGCTCTTTAACTGTGGGTTCACATGGCATTATTTGTGTGTGCACCTGTCTCTAGTCTATCTCTGGGTCTTAATCTCATGCTTTATAAGGACACAAGTTGTATGGGATTAGTGCTCACCCTGATGACCTCGCATTATCATGATTGCCTCCTTGTCTCTTCTATATCACATTCTGAAGTGCTGAGGTGGGGAGTCCAGCACATGAATTTAGGGACACGAGGCAAAATTTAGACTCTAAAATTCTGCAGAACAATTGATTTGAGAATTCTGCATGCCCTTTTATTATCAGAAATTTAAAAAAATCATATTGAAATATTACACAATGTGAAGAACATTCATTACTTTCTTTCATTCTTCTTTCTATTTTATATGTTATTGATCAATAAGAGACCTTTTTCAATACACTGACTCATCATATTGAGCCATTGAGGGCCATGTTTTCTGGCAGGTAGCCAGAAAGGGAAGATTGGACACTAAATAGGTCAGATCAAACACCAATTGGTACCTGGGCGGCATCACACGTAGGGAAGTGTGGGCAGGAACAAGTGGCTGGGGATGAGTGATAAGGGTCACTGGTGTCAAACACTCAACTCTCCAGTGGGTTCCCCTAGCACCAGATATGGCCATGCAGGCATCTCCCGCCCATTTGGTCTACTTTCTGTTTCCTTCTTACCCTCCCACCTGATGTTCAAACCGGCCATTTTAGCTCCAAGTTTGCCTTTGCTTCTTGCCCACAGTGGTCAAGCTCTCTGCAGACTCTGGCCCCTGCTTCCTTTGGGAATTCTTCCCTTGGCATTGGCTTGTATCAGTCCTCTGACTAAGACCCCAGACTCTTACTCTTCAGCCAACTACAGATTCTGTGGGTTGCCTGGCGACCCAAGTCAGCAGGTGGTCCTCTCTATCCTGGCTATGCTCTTCTCACGAGTCACCTCCAGATGCCGGGAGATGATCTATCAGCTCACGACAGAAGCTCTGCATCTCCACTGAGGGTTAGCAGTCAAGGAAGCTGGCTTGAAGGCAATGAGGTGTACGTCTCAAGAATGACTGGGCCGTCAACCAGAGCAGTACCTGCAGCTTCTCTTAACCAGGATACGTGGGCTGGTGCTTTGGAGACATTAGCTTCACTCTCCTGGAAAGAAAGAATATATTGTTCTGGGTCTGGAGATGCAGCTCCACTGGTCAAGTGCTTGTCTAGTGTGTGGAGAGCCCTGGATCAGTCTCCAGCACCAAGTAAACTGGGTGTAATGGTTCAAGGTCATCCTCAGCTATGTAGCGAGGCCAGCTTGGACTACACGAGACCCTGTTCCCCCAAAAAAGTAATATGTGTGTATTCATACGTATGTGATTATTTTGTAGGGGAGAAATCTGCTTCTCAGAGAGCAAGGTCACACAGTTAGTGTGTTAGAGCCCTGATACGGACTCCCAGGTGCTAACTCCAAGCCCATGGCACCATGAAGCCCCGACACCAGCCTTGACAAGTGCTAAAAGCACTCCTATGTGCAGCCTGTTTGTCACTCTGGCTGGACTGTTTCCTTCTATGTCCCAGTTCAAAAGTCCCCTCAGTAGACTCTGTCAGAAGCTCCCCCCGTATTCGTAATTGCCGCTCTCAGTAATGTGAACGGTTCCCATGGAGAACTGCTCTGCCTGGTTGCTTGGGGAAAGACATGCTTTCTAAATTCAAACTGTCACACAGGGGTTTCTGTCTTGGCTTGGCCTTGATCTTTAACCTTCTCAGTATTTCCATCTCGCATCTTTGGTAGGACAGGAAGCGCCCTGCATCTCTCGGAATACATTTGTGATCTCAAAGTGTCCCTTATCTTTCCTACCTGTATTTGAAAGAAAAAGTGTACACGCACAGATGTGCAAACTTAGTTGAATTTCTTTAAAATCTTTTATATTACGTGTGTGTGTGTGTGTTACAGGGTATTCCTTACGTAGAATTGTGTGCTGCTGTTTTATGATTTGGGTACTAATGAAATGTTATCTATTCCTTTAACATTTGGTTTTAAAGAAGTTTTACAGCTATTTTCTCATCTGATCTTACTTACTCTCTGGGGTTAGGCGGGTTCACATTTTACAGATGAGGAAACAGGTTCCATGGGGCAGTGACTGAGGGGTCCACAAGTGTAGTGCAGTGACGATGTGAGGGAGGAAATCCCAGATTCATGCAAAGTGATGACCCCACACACTCAAAGATCTAACTTTTGTTCGAGGGCTTTCTGGCTGGTTCTTCCGTGGATCAGTCTGCTGTAGCGTTGGAAGGCCGTGCTCACAATTACACTGAGGATTTAACAACAGCAAACAACTCCAGTCTACGTTTCCTTTCTTGCTGGGATCATGCGCTGGAGGCGCGGCTGAAATGGCACATGAGAATTTCAGTAATATTTCCCTTGGCTTCCTGAATCTGGGTCTTGGAATGTGCAGTCTCTTCCTTCAGCTTCTAAAGTGTGTTCAACAGGAGAGGGGACAGCCACTCACACGCTGCAGAAAGTGTCACCATGGTAATGGAATCGCACCAACCACGTTCTCATGAAAGTATCTCGTTCCCTTGCGACTGCCAGAATTGCAAACCAAAACCCTCCATCCAGGATTAAGAAATGTGTTGCTGAGTGGAAAGACATGCGTTCTGACCCTCAGTGACTTTCTGCTGGTTTTGTGCAAGTTCAGCGAGAACTTAAGAAAATAAACACTATGCGAAATGCTAGAGAAGAGAATTCCAGAAAGAGAAAGGCCTGGAAACAGAGTTCAAGGAAGAGGGGCTGCGCAGGTTGGATTTTAGGCACAGAGAGGAGGACAGTGTGGCTAACAAGGGTAGCAACTTCTTTTTACAAAGGACCCAAGCTCCGTGGGCCATGCAACCTGGGCTGCAACTGTGCAGCTCTGCCCTTGGAGCACAAAGCGACCTTGGACAACAATAAACAAACACACACGGCTGTTGTGCACTGCAACTTCGGCTATGGACACTGAAATCTGAATTACACATAATCATCGTGTGTTGCAAAATATTATTCATTTGATTCCCTCATCCCCCCACTGAATTGTAGCATGAATAATAAAAACCCAGAGGCAGATATTGGGGTTCAAGCTGAAAGATCAGAGAAGCAAAGCAGCCAACCACTAGAGAGCTCTTACCTCTACGAAATCTTCAGACTGAAAAGAGAGTGAGTTCCTCTCTCATCCCGCCTTACATTCCTCTCTAGTGCTGGGATTAAAGGTGCGCACTACAACCGCCTGGCCTCTGTTGTTGACTAGCGTGACTGCTGGGATTAAAGGTGTGCTCCACCACTGCCTGGCCTGTGTGGCTGACTAGTGTGGCTAGCTTTGCATTCTGGTCTTTAGGCAAGCTTTATTTATTAAAACACAAATAAAACATCACTATACCTAATGACTTAAAAATGTGAAAATCATTCTTAATAAAATATCACTATACTGAATGATTTAAAAAATATGAAAAACATTCTTGGTTCAAGGGCTATACACAAACAGGCAGTCAGCTAGATCTTGCCTGTACACTGTAGTGTACTGTTCAGGGATAAGAAAAAGAGTGTAAGGGAAAGCTATAGAGAGGTGGGCGGGCCTGGGTTGGAATACATGTGGACCATGTGATATGTTTCAACAACATGTGGTGCATCTGAGCAGGACCAGCTGTTAGACAGCAACAGTAGCAGTGGAGATGCTACTTAAGAACTTGTTCTCATAGATTTTTAAAAGAGGGAGATAACACACTGTGGTGGTTTGAATGCAATTGGTGTCCATAAACTCAAAGGGAGTGGCACTATTAGGAGGTGTGGCCTTGTTGGAGGAAGTGTGTCACTGTAGAGAGGGGCTTTGAGGTCTCCTATGCTCAAGATACAGACAGCCCAGTGTCTCAGTTCATTTCCTGTTGCCTCCACAAGCGGTAGAACCCTCGGCTACCTCTCCAGTGCTATGTCTGCCTGCACACTGCCATGTCCCACCATGATGATAATAAATGCCCAATTAAATGTTTTCTTTTATAAGAATTGCCATGGTCATGGTGTCTCTTCACAGCAATAAAAATCCTAAGACACATACTCAACTGGGAATTAGACGCTCAGCCCCCCAGGAACTGATCAACGGGAGGATGAAGGGTTTCAGCATCCGGCATCAGTGAGGAACACCTATGTCACACTCAACCAATAGTTTTTTTTACACTGTTTTTCTTCTTTCTTTAGTGATAATACTGAGAGCCCTTGCCTTAGTCAAAATTTTTAACCAATCTCAGAAAAATAGGCTATTCTACAAAAAGTCAGGTATCAATAATAAAAATGAACAGACACGCTTAGGTTTTGTTGTCTCCATGTATTCATATGTGTGTACATGCTTGCTGTGATCAGGATCATACATCAACTTCACAAAGCCCAAGGCGCCCAGATTGCTTGAAGTACATTGTTTTTGGGTGGGATTGACAGTGTTTTGGGGACATTAATACTTGTCGAGTGTTGAGTTTTTACAAAAAGGTTGTCTATAAAGTAATGTGTTTCATTATGATGTTTCCACACATATATGCCAGTGTATTTTGTTCTAATTTTTGCCCTCTGCTCAAGCACTATCCCTTGAGTTGGCAGACAGAATAAAGAAGATCCACCCCAGTGACGTGGGAGAGGTATCCTATCTGTTGAGGGAGGGCCTCAATAAAGCTGCAAGGAACACGGTAAAGTCAACTTCTCTATTCAAGAGAGGACACAGCATTCCTGGCCTGCGGGCTTTCAGACTGAGGCCTGCACTGACACCATCATCTTGTTAGGTTCTCAGGCCTTCACACTTGGGTTCATTTGCACCACCAGCTTGGGCCTGGTGTTCGATTCCCAGGACCTCCAGTTGTCAACGATAGGTCGAGAGACTCCTTAAGCACATGAGCCAGTACCTGTAATAAATATTTCCATCCCTGTATATAAACACACAGCATAGATGTATATATGTATGTATGACAAATGCCTATGTGTGTATATACACTTGTACTGATATGCATATGCACATACATTCCTATGTCATATTAAGGTATGAATATACACATATATTCATGTTTTTGAAGCATATGATAGTGACACTTATTCTACTGATTGAAGTGCATTGCAATATCAAAACATTGAACTTACAGTTGTCACAAGAACACATTCCATTACTTGCCTTTTCCCCGTTTCAGGTTTATTTGTACAAATAGTACAGGAGACCATGGGCCCCATGTGTACCTCACAGTCCAGGAATTATAACAGTCTTCTGTCCTCATCTTGGTAAATATAAAGGGTCTCTATGTGGAGCCCTCATGGTGGGCTGGACACCCAGAGCTGGAGCTAGTCTCCAGGCACACACTATCAAACATCTGGTAAAATGCTATTTTAGTCCACAGGTGCTCTGCCTCCTTGGCCAGAAGCTAAACATCTGGAGAGAAGCTATTTTCTTCAGTTTCCAGCAGATGTTTGGTGTTACGGCATAGACACAGGCATGTAATTAAAGTAACTTGTGAGCGAAATGCTGAGTTAACACATAACTTGAGGCTAATCTTCCATTCATCCTGAGTGTGACCGCGAATACCCAACTCTATCATTACAGCTGCTTATCTACTAATGAACGCCCCGTGAGGGTCCAGGAATCCCCATCTCCGGGCCTTCCTCTGGGGACTGTGACTTTTCCCTTTCCTTCTTGGGGGTCCAGCTGAAGTGCCACAGGGAAATTCCTTTCAATCTGGGGCCTCAGGGGCTAAGAGCTGTCCTACGGATCTTTTGAAAGGCACAAATTTCTTCTGCGTTGGCTCCAGGCTGCCTCCTCTCAGTTCTACTTCTAATGGAAAGAAGTGAGGCTCATACCTCTACTAATATCAGCTCTGGTTTAGAACCGTAACCGTATTGGGTTATAGTACCAAATCGGTTTGCCAAGTCGGCGCTCTTCATGGAGGGAGGTGGATCTTTTAAGGTCTGGAACCTTCTGTCATGGTTTCTAAATGCCAGGAGTCAATAATTGATGATGCACATATGCATGCCTTTTAAATACTCCGCTGTTTACTTTTCAGCTCAGCCCCCAGTGCTGGAAGCTGCTGAACATTTCACTTCGGTGCTTTGCTCTGCTCCACTGTTCACCATCTGTATGAGGCTGGCATCTGCTGCTATGACATGGTACCCAATAGTCAATGTAGAGAAGTATGGGAGACATGGAAAGAGAGTCCTCAGTGGCTAGGAGTGCCATTCCCACCCACACAGGCATCTGTAATTCCAGTTCCAAGGGGATGTAGTGCTCCCTGGAGCACCTATACTTAAGTGCCTGTGCACATAGCCTCACACAGAAACACATACATAACTGAAAACAAAGTTATTATTATTATTATTTAGCTCACGGTTCTGATCATTTAAGAGCAGGTTCCAGCTTGAGTGGGGCTCAGGGCAGAACTTCTGGTCACATCACAATAAGGCAAATAGCATTACTATAGGAAGTCATACAAGAAGAAGGGATGACATGACAAGATTGGAAGGCTGACAGGTCCACAGGACAGGCTTCCTTTTCTTTCCTCTTCTTTCTTATGATAACCCACCATGTTTGTAACTAATCAGGGTCCCAAAAGAACCGCTTTGAGTCTTGAAGCTGACAGCGAAGACTAAACCAGCTTTTACTAGGTCCCGCCTTTGAAAATTCTACCTTCTCTCTGCACTGCCACCCTGGCACCAAGTTTCCCAGCACATGAGCATGTGCCCAGGAGCTTGGGTGGGAGGGGTGGACACACATAGCCATACACGCTGAGGTTATAGCCAGCCCTCGTCTGTGACTGTTTAGCTTTGTGCTTGCCCCGATAAGTGTCCCATCAATGAAAGAAGCAGCCATCTCTTCCCGGTGAGTAACTGTCCAGATCTGAACTTGGCATGTGGACTTCCCAGCTGGGCTGAGTAGACAGGTGCATGGCACTTGGTTTTCAAAGCATCTTCAGTAGCCTGGACTCTACTAGCTGTCTGCCTCCTTGGATGCCATGGTGGTCCTTAAAGATGGTATGTTTGGGTGTTTTGCCTGTATGTATGTCTGTGAACCACATACATGCCTGATAATCATGGAAGTCAGAAGGTGGCATGAGATCTCCTAGAACTAGAGTTACAGGTGATTGTGGACCTCCACGTGGGTGCTGGGAACAGAAACAAGGTCCTTTGGAAGAGCTGTAAATAGTTTTTAACCACTGAGCCATCTCTGAAGCCCTGATTTGGACTTTAAAACAATTATATATTTGGGCTGGGCACAGTGGTCCATGCCTTCAGTGCCAGCACTTGGAAGGCAGGGGCAGGTGAATCTATGTGAGCTTGAGGACAGCTTTGTCATAATAGTGAGTTCCACACCGGCCAGAGTTACACAGTCAGACTCAACTGGAGAAATGGCTCAGAGACTAAGAACGCTCGCTGCTCGAGCAGAGGCCCCAAGGTTGGTTTCCAGCACCCACATCTAACAGACTACAGCTGCTATTAACTCCAGCAGATATGAGGAACTTTTCTGGTCCCTCCCAGATACTTCTCTCACACACATGGCGAGCACCCACCCAGACACATACACACAAATAAAAAAGAACTCTTTAAAAGGTTTATGCGTTATTAGTGTGTGCACATGTGTGCATGATGTATGTACGGGGTAGGGTGCATGCATGCAATGGCATGTATGTGGAAGTGAGAGAATTTATTCCTGAAGTCAGGGCTTTGTGGTTCCAGGAATGGAACTCAGGTTGTCAGGCCCAAGTGACATGTGCCTTTACCTGCCAGTCAGCTTGTCAGCTCCTCGAACTGGACTTCTCAGAATCTAGTAATTGAACTTACACATAACTGAAGTGAAATTAAGAACTAGAATAGACTTTTTCATTGTTATTAGATTTCTTTGAACTCTTTCAAATAACACACTTAAAGCACTGTGCTTAAGTTTGAACGTGTTATTTTCATATTTTGTGAGTATCGAATTCCAGAAACTGTGCTCTTCTGTATTTATTTCTTAAATGTCATATATGTTCCTTTGAGAGTGAATATTTAAATCACAAGGAACAAATGATTTTGAAAAATAGCTAAGACATTATAAAGCAATTGTAGGAAGATGATATTCAGTGTAACTTGAAGATATATGGATTTTGAAAACCTTCAAATACTGTGTGTATGGTATCTTGGATATGGGAGCTCAGTGCTTTCTTTTCAAAATACCATGGAACAAACAACTAAAAGTTTTAAGGAGTTTACATAAAATTCATAAAAGTGCTATGGGGTAAATTCCTGAAAAGAATCCCAGCTTTTATGTTGTTAAAAATGAAATCTATAATTATTACTTTTTAGTAGAAAAAAATAATTTCCACTATACATGGAAATCATCAGGCAAGCAGAATAGATGGTATGAGGGGCAATGGGAAAGTTCCAGAAGAAAAGGAAGTAACTTACTCAAAGAGAACTGTTGACATTTTGAAGAATTCCTTTGGGTTTATGCATGATATTCATTGAGGTATTCACATAAAAATTTGATTTTGTGTCCACTGTCACACTTAGGTTCATAATGAATGGAAATTTGCTTATGTGATCAGATGTAAGTACCATGAGAGATGACAGGGCCAGCTTCTCAGTCAGGGAAAAGGATCAGCAGGACATTTCACGGCAGCAGGGCTGCAATCAGCCGCAGGTACCGTGAAGCACGCGCCGTAATCCAGCCAGTTTCACATTGTTGAAAAGTCCTCATCCAGAGAGGGACAGAAAACAAATAAAAGGGAGATAATTTGAGGATATCGTGAGCAATGATGGGCCCGTTAAGCAGGTAATCCTAACATGGCTGGGCTCACTTAGTGCGGTCTTAGGTTCACCCCATAGAACTCCATCAGTGGTACCCACACTTGCACAGCCGTGTGCGGCTTGGTTGGAACACTTCCTTCTGCTTTACAGTGTCTTGGACATGGCTGGTTGTGTTTTTCTTTCCTATCTCCAGTGATCTGGAATTGAAGGGCGACTAACAGATTGTAATAGTGACTCTGTTTATCTTCTGCGTTTCAACCAACAGCCTTTCTTCCCCAGTCCAGAACTGCAACGTTATCAAACAGGTAAAAAGAAAACCTATTTGGTTAGAAATGAGGGCAACCCACAGGCCATGGAGGCGTGCACCTGTAACCCCAGAACTTTGGCAGTGGAGGCTGCATAACAAATTTACGGCCAGTATGGGCTTCTCTAGACCCAAGTTCAAAAACAAACACGAAGAGTGGAGCTTGAAGCCAGGATCCATAGTCTGAAGATCCAAAATAAACAGATGTTAAGTTATGAAGTTCCACATATGTCAATAAAATTTAAAAATTTTAGGAACTATTACAAAAGGATTTTTTCATGGAAAAAAAATCTGAAAAATGGTAGAAATCAAACCACACCCCGGAACCACTATAATTCTGGAATGAATATTGATTTTTTTTAAAAGTCATGACACAATCTCTAAAAATCATCACTTTTCACCCAGAAATCTGAGGACAAAGTGTATGCCTGAAATCTGCCCCCCATAAGGTTATTTGGGGGTATGTGGTGCAAAGTCATTAATTAAATTCACTTCATCTACCCATGGAGAAGAGGAGGCTAGACAGAAATGAGCATTCTGCCTTACAAACTTATAAAACAGAATTGAAAGCACTGACCAGAGAACAGAGTGTTTCAGCAAATCCTTCCAGTCATGGACAGAGAGGCAACGAGGGAGCAGTTGCGAATTCCTCCAAAAGGCCGGCAAGTTGAGAAATTTCTTTGATGCTCAAGAGGCGATTGGGAAATTGACAGCATGATTTTGAAACCAAAGGTGGATCCCACGCAGACCCCTTCACAGTTCCCACTGCCCACGGAATAAAATCCAGACCCCTTGCTAGCTCTGCCCACCTCTTGCCACATTCCATGTCTTTCCAGCCCTTTCTGTCAACTCCCAGAAGATGGTTCAAGGTTAAACCATGCCCCTGCCCTCATTTGAATGCTAAAACCTACCCAGTAGCCTCCAGTACCCAGAATGTGACCTTATATTTACTTACTTGTTTGTTTGTTTAGAGACAGGGTCTTATTAGGTAATCCTGGCCCAGAACTTACTATATAGACCAGGCTAGCTTTAAATTTCCAGAGATCCGCCTTGAGATAGCTGGGATGATTGGCATGTAGCTCCCCGTCCAGCCTTTAGGTGAACACTAAGGATATGGACCCTGGTCCCCATGCTATTGTGGGAAGCACTTCACCACCTGAGCCAAGTCTTCAGCTCTACTTTATTGACTTGAGGCTCTACATCTGAAATCTCTCTCTTTAATCCCTAAGGGCATCACAGCAGTCTTTCCGATGAGCATTGAGATAAAGCTAGGGACCCTTCCTCAGGCAGCTTTAGAGGCAGAGGCAGAACTCCCTCCCAGTCGCTTGGGAAGAGATTCCAAAAAACATCTCATGACGTCCTTTGAAGTTGAAAATCTCTTTGGACAAGAACACTCAACACACACAGGAGAGAGAGACACACACACAAAGAGAGATGGGGGAGAGAGTAAGGAGGAGGGGAAGGGAGAACTATCTTGGAAATTTTAGAGTTATGTTTCCCTTTTATTCATCAGAATATTTATTACTAAGCGTTGGGCAATATATTACCCAATGTAAACTCATGATTTTCCTGATTTTGTAACAGACTAAGCTCTGTTACTGTTTCTAGTGAAATAGTACTGAGCAAACATGCTCAAAAAATGTCTTCAATGTGTTCATAGTTTCACAGAACTGCACATGGCTGCAGTTCTGTTGTCTTTGCTAGAGTTTAACCTTTAACCTGGCTGTCTTTATTCATCTTAGACTTTACCGGAAGGCTCTTTGCAGCACAGGACTTACCTTCACATTGATCGTGTGCTCTGGCAAGTGTGGAGCCCTCATCTTCTTCTGCTCTCCCCTCACCCTGAATTTTAGAACCTCATAGAAGAGCCCCGGTGGCCAGCACAGAAGTGGTACCAATGGCTCTGTGGACAGATCTGGAGCCTTAGCTGGCAGTCTGCTGAGGGTCTCTGACTTCATCTCAAATGTGTTTATATTTACCTGAGTTAGCGTGCCACCTTCTTAGATGCGTGATGTACAATCCTAGGCGCTGCTATAATAGCTGGAGGCCATGACCCTGCCATTACCGAGATGCTACGATGGAAATGAAATAGGAATTGACGAGACTGTAAAAAAGATGACAGTGGCTCTCTTTCTTTCGTTTCCAGCCATACAGCCAGTGCTGAGGGCAGCCAGCAAATATTGCTAATTGAATAATTAATTGTTTTGTTTAAGTATAGCACTTGTCTGCAAGATAAATTAAAAGCCCATTCAAAAAGGGACTCAGAGTGTATCTCCAATTTGTCCCCCTCAGTCAAGATCGACTGTTTAAATAACCAGTGTCTTTCCTCAACTCTCCCAAAGAGAAAGAAAACACTATTAGTACACCCAGGAAGATTCTGTAGGACATCCACTCTGCAGAAGAAATGAAAAACCCAATCCCCAAGGAAATATTTTAGTTTTCTCATTCAGCAAATGATACTTTTTTCACAGACTATCAAAAACATTCTTTTGCTATATTGACTAATTTTCTGTAGAGATTATGTGTGTGTGTGTGTGTATCATCAAAGAGCCAAGAAATATTTCGTGACTATGTGTATCGATCGATACCATGTGGATGCTCCGAGTCATTTTTTATCTATGATTGGTAGTGATATCTCATCAAGGGCATAAGAACATGGTGTTATTTATGCTATATTTTGTGAGTTAAGGGTCTGGAAAATTGCAGGCAGTACCTATACCCAGGGGAGGCCCAGGGGTGCAGACAAGGTGTGTGTGTGTGTGTGTGTGTGTGTGTGTGTGTGTGTGTGTGTGTGAGAGAGAGAGAGAGAGAGAGAGAGAGAGAGAGAGAGAGAGAGAGAGAGAGAGAGAGAGGTGGGGATGGCTGTAAATATTTCCCAGATTTCTGGCTCTTGATAAAATGACAAATCTGAGTTTGTAGGAAAAGATGTTATGAGTTTACTTTTAGACTGCAACCCCAGAACTTGTGAGGCTGATCGAGGACAATTCTGACTTCCAGGCAGCCTGATTGACATGGTGAGACCCAGTCTGTGTTTTCCTTGTGTGAGCATTGACCTGAATTTGATATATATGTGTCTCATGGGCATCTAGGAGGTAGTATGTCTGTAGCTCAGAGTTTTACTTTGAAATCATCACCAAATATAGATGTTTCTCAACTTATAAGAGGCCTGACCCTCAGAAACCCATCACAAATGGAAACATTATACCCTACAATGCATTGGATAGACCAAGCCTAGGGACGGTTATAGTTTAGCAACTGGTACGTTGCAGAGTGTGGGCTGTTTCACCTGGTGATCTTGGGGCTAACTAGGAGATGAGGATGTCTGTCTTGCTCAACATGGCAACAAAGTATTATACTGCGTAGTGCTAGCCCAGGAAAAGGCCAACATTCAAAATTTGCAGTAAGGTTTTTTACTGAATCCTTGTTGCTTTTGTACCACTGCATAATTGGAAAATTAAAAGAACGACTGTTAAGTTCAGGACCATCTGTAGCGATATCTGAGGTTTGGGGCGTGGAGGAGAGCACCCAAAGAGAAAGAGCATATGAAATGAGAAAATAAGGGGGTTGAAGATAGGATGCTTGGAAACACCATAATTTAGGGGGCTGGCAGAAAAACAGGAGGCAGCCAAGAAATGGAACAGGACAGAAAGATATCACACCAGGAGGGGGATGGGAAGTGCAGTCTGCACATGAACCGATTAGCGGATGAGGACTGGAAACAGCACATTTGAAAAATTACTAGTTGGAAGTATGTACGAATACTGGTAAAACTATTTCTGAGGGCAAAATGTTAGGTCCTCCCTGGTCCCTGTGTGTGTGTGTTGTGTGTGTGTGTACATTCAGGCACACGGTGGGGGCCAGATTTCATGTCCTTGCTCACATTAGGAAAACACTAACAGCTGAGCTATATCTTCAACCTTGTTTCTTCGAGCCAAGGTCTTACCTAGAACTCAGGATCAACCTCCCTCAGCCTCACAAGTGCTAGGATTAAAGTTGTCCACCATCATGCTCAGCAATGCTATTTTCTGACTTCCATATGATGGCAATCAGTTACATTTGTATTAAAATGTTATTAAAGGGGTCTGGACAGATGGCTCAACAGTTAAGAACGCTCACTATGCTCACAGAGGACCCAGTGTTTGGTCCCCAAACGCAGACTCACAACCACCCATATTCCAGTTCCAGGAGATCTGAGGTCCTCTTTTGACTTCCGCGGGCTCTGCGCGCACACACAGTGCACTTATATGCACACAGGCAAAACCACTTATACTATAAAATAAAGTAAATGAATCATTTAAAATGTTATTGAAGTATAAAACAAATGCTGAGACAGCCTAGCCTGTTCTGTAAGAACTTACAGACAGGAGCGAGGAATTGTGGGTCTAAAAATATCTGACCATGGATGTGGGGGGCCCCAGGCTAATGATAAACAAGGAACGTGAGAATGACTCTGATGTTCTACACAAAAAGGAAGCCAGCTGGCTTAGCAAGGGAGGGACAAGGGTCCTGGAGGGTGCACTGGCAACACACGAGGTTAGAGGGCAGTCTGCCACCACACTAAAATGACTTTATGTATCTTACAACTAGTATGGCCTTTATTGTGAAACCTCCAGATGGGTTGCGGAGGGGGGGCGAGAGAACTGGAATTGGGCTGGAAGCGAAGTAAGTTTCTGCTTAACTTTGATAACAATGTGTCTATTGACAAGTGGGAACCCAAGGAGGCAACTGGGCAGGGGTCTCGGGAGCCGCAATGATGGAAGGCCGTGCTCTCTGGGTGTGCCTTAGCCAGAGACATTGGGGCACGGCATTGATGTGTGAAGAGGACCATTGATTGTGATTGGATGGATACGGATACAACTGATTGGATGGACGGATGTTGTGGGAAGGAAGGTATCAAAGACAACTAAAACACCCCAAACAGTCCAAGCTGACTCTTTGTTGCTTCTCAGATATCACACATGATTAGGACATGGCTCTTCCTCAAACAGTGAGGTCAGGCTGCACTAAGAGCAGGCAGGGCCAGTTCCTGATGGAGCATCTCGTGAAGACTGACGGATGGGAGGACAATGTTCAGAAGCAAACAGTTGGGATGCTTTCTCTACCCAGCCATGGGGCTTCCAGGACTGGCCTTTGTGCATGGCCGTAAGTCACTAGGATGCCGGGAAGAGACTTGTGGGCATGTCCTGTCTGGCTCCCCTGAGTGTTTGCCACTGAGGCAGCTACTGTCATGGACACCAGCAACGTAACATTGATTGGTCCCATCAGACCTCATTGTTTCTTTCTCTCCTTAGGCCTGCACATAAAAAAAAATTGCTGAATTGAGCCTGGAATGAGCCAGAAGTTCAGAAGGACACCTTTCTTCCCTTCCTTTCCTTCTTCTAGGGAAGAGAATACAATGGTCTGGGTACAGATGAAAATAAACAGATACCGATAGCACACGCCTATAATTTCAAAACTGGAGAGCTAAGGCAGGGGCATCTTGGGTCCAGGACTACTTGGACCACACTTATGGCTAGCCTGGACTTCTTTAGATAGGAAGATCCTGTCTAAAAACAGAAAAACACATGAACAAACAAAGAAACAAACAAAAGTAAAACAAGCAACAGCAGCGAAGAAAACAACGAGCAGGGGCTGTCGAGATGGCTCGGCGGGGAAGACTGTGGCTGCGAAAGCATGGAGAGATGAGCTCAAATCCCAGTTCTCACTTGAAAAGCCAGGCCTGGCTGTGTGCACACCTCATTCCACCGCTGTGGCTGGGGAAGCTTGCTGGAGCGGCTAGCTGCCAGTCTCGCTCTAGGTTCAGTGAGAAACCTTGTCTTAAAGAAATACTTCTTTAAGAAGTAGAGAATGACAGACAGGACACTCTGGCCTCTGCGAGTGAATGACTTGCACACACACAGGTACCACATGCGCTCATGCACACAAAAAAGCAGGCAAGCAGAGAATGATCAGCGGTTATTAGGTTTTTAACTTAGGTGCCTGGTAGATAAAGAGGGGACAACCATCTTGCATTTTGTACACTCTCCTGGTTATTGATGTATTATGTATATGAAAACAAGGTTTCTACGGTGTTATCAGGGGAGGAAAAAGGACGATTTGTACACGAGGGAAATCTATTTTTGAGACAAGGCAGAGTCCTTAATCCTGCTGTTTTCCTTTCACAAGTATGGATACTTTCCTTTCTCCTCTCGGTGGAACCCAGCACTTCTGTGACAAACAGGAGACAGAATTAGTTTTCAGATGTGTACGCCTAGGTCGTTACAGTCTCCTAGGATGGAACCTTCTCTAGTGGCTAGAGAAGGCCGAGAGGCTGATGAAATGGTAAACCCAGGGAAGAAACAGGTGTAACTAAATGTAACGAAATACTTTTAAAGTTAAATGACCACAGAGGAGGAGGTTCCAGGGGAGCTGGCCTAGGAGAGCTAATGGGCAACAGCTGTTGCACCTGTCCTAGGTACCCATCCGCCTAGAATTCTTTATTAGGCCCATTGTACAGCATGGAAGACAGCGGCCAGGGATGTCCAGCTAATAAGAGGGTCGAATATGGACTTGGCTAGAAGTCATCTGTCGCTTTATGCCTTCACTCCAGGGCCAGCCACAAGCAAGACATTTTAAGTTAAGTAGTGCACAACCTTGCCCATCTCATCTTGCAGGAACGGAACGTTAATAGTGAAGGCATGAAGTAGCCTTGAGGAATGACTTGCTAGGAGAAGGCCTTTCTAATCATCCTAGCACTCACACAGAATGCCAGGCTGACCCCCCCCCCCCCCCCCCAGTAGACCAGTAGGAGACGCAATAAATTCGGGAGGAAAGTAATGCGCTCTTTTTAGCTGACTTCGTTCCTTACATTCCTTTGCAGCGGGCGACTTTCCAAGATGAGTTTGTGTGTGCAGCCTGTGCACAGAGGTTCCGAACACTTAACCCAAGGGGCAGGAAGGGTTGCCAGGCTTCCCAGGCGCCCCCTGGTCGGTCCCCGCCTTCAGGTAGGAGGCAGAGTCAGGTAACTCCTTCCTTCCCTACGGTCACCTAGCTGGTGGCCAGATCCTTAGCCTGCGCCTGGCGCCACTTCTGGAGTCCCCACTCCAGCCTGGCCGCGGTGAAAAGCGAGCTCCCCTTGGCGCGAGCCACACACTCACGCGCTGCCGCTTGTTGCTCCCCCGCAGCCGCGACGTGGGGAAGTGAAAATGAAATTGACTTTTTCGAGAAATGATGAAAGCCGCGCTGCCGGCCAATGAACGGCGGCGGCGAACTTCCGCACCTCCCGGCTGGAGGCTGGAGCCCTCCCTCTGCCTCCACCTCCGGGTTGCACAAGCTCGAAACAAACACTGGGGAGGAAGGGCGGGGAGGGAGGAGGGCGGAGGGGGAGCGAGGGAGGGAGCGGGGCCGGGAGAGGGCGGGGGTGGGGGGGATTTCCAGCCTCGGCTCCTCGCAGTTTCCTCTCCTTGTTTTGCTTTCGATCTGGACTGTTCTCAGGCAAGCCGGGGAGTAACTTTTAGTTTTGCTCCTGCGATTATTCAACTGACGGGCTTTCATTTCCATTTCACACACCCTAACAACACTTACACCTTGCGGGATTGTATTGATAGCGTGAAAAAAAGCACACTGAGAGGTAACATTTTTTTCAAATAATAGTTGTGACTGTGCGTGTGTTTTCTCTCGAGGGCATGTTGATGGGGACAGGAGGAGCTCTGTATGTATGTGCGTCCTGATGCTTTGACACGATGTTTTGCAGACGGAAAATGCCGGGGTTCATAAATATTAATACCGATTTTTGGAGGAAGAGTCGGCGCAGTTATGGATCATCTGATTTTAGGGGAAGCAGGGTCTGCTGCTGTTGCTGCTGGTACTGGGGCTGCTGAGGCTGCAAGGAGGAGGAGGAGGTAGAGAGGGAGGAGGAGGTTAGTGGAGGTTTAATTTCACTTTTGGATTTGCAGATGCGAAGAGGTGGCTCCATGGACACAGATCTGCTCTGTGTGATTCTGCGCCCCAGGTGTCGTGCGTTGTGGGTGCTGGTCCGCTGGAGTCGGGCCTCATTTAAAATAATATTGGGTTGTGTGTCTGCGTGTGTGCGCGTGTGTCTGCGTGTGTGTATGTGTGTGTTTACAGACACTGTCGCCACCAGATCCGAAGAAGAGAACAGGGGTTCTTCTCAGTGCCCGGCAGCCCTTCTCTCCGGGCAGTCTGGTGTAAATAGACTGGCACCCGCGATCCCCAGATATCCATGCCCGGGCAGTGGCCACAGTAAACTTGATGGGTGCCATGAGACGCTCCCGGGATGCGCTCGCCCGCGGGGCTCCGGATCGGGTGACGGGCATCGGGTGCCAGCGGCCACTCGGGCCGGGCGGGCTCCGCGCGCGGCTGGGCGCGGGCCTGGCCGGCGCGCCCGGCTTCCTGGGGGCTGGGCCGCCGCCACTCGCCAGGGACGTCGCCTCCTCCTACCCGCCGGCCAGCGCCTGGCCTGGCCTCGGGGCTTTGTCACTGCACTTGTCCCAGTGCTCAAGGCACCCGAGAGGCGCGTCCCGGGAGGGCTCTGCGCGCAGGGGTCACCTACCCCGGCGCGGCCTAGCTGCGAGCGCCTCCGGGTCCCCGCGGGCGCCCCCGGGCCGGCCTGGCGCGCTGGGCCCGACTCGCCTTGGCTACGGAACGGGCGAGGTGTGGGGGCGGGGAGCCTCCGGGGACCGTGCGGCGCCCCCGCGGGCAGGAGTTGGGGGCTGGCGAACCCTCGGGGGGTCTCCGGGATGCCGTGGAGATCCAAGTGCCCGCCCCGTGCCCTCCGACCCGCTCCGGGCGCCGGGTGACATTCGCCCGCCGACCGAACATGGTTGGTGCAGAGCGGCAGCCGCCACTTCCTCTCCGCCCCAGCGGCCCGGCTCTCTGGGCGAGCGATGCGGGCCGTGGCCAATCGCGGTGCCCCGCCAGTCCCCGCCACTCGGCCTTGGGGGCCGGCGCCCCTGAGTCGCCGGGGGAAGCCTCAGCGAGAGTGCAGGGCCCGGACGTCGCAGCCGGTGCCTCCGCTGGGCCCCGGGTCTTGGATCGTTGGCCACCCTCAGCCCCTCGCCCCTTAGGAGCAGGGAAGGGAAGGAGGCCAGCAGCCTCAGCCCTGAGCCAGGACTGTGCTCGGGCACCAGGTGAGACGCCCGGGTCAGCCGGTGGAGGCAAGACCCTTGGTGATCGGCTGCAAATAAGACACTAGGGGTTGGCAGTCGAGGTTGTCACTGATCCGCTGCCCGGTGACCCCCTGTGTTTGAAACTTGGGGACATGTTCCTCCTCCCCTCCTCCCTCTGGTGTGGGCACTCCTTGTCCTTGGCTATGCCAGTGACAGGGAGGCAGAGTGGTGCCGGGGTTAGCTTTCTGCCACTGGCTTCCCTGTGGCTGGGACTCCCGGCTGCTCTTGACGAATGGCTCCGGAGGGTGGAGGATAGTTAGATTTCCTGTTGTGCATTCTCAGGAATCACTGAGGTTGTCGTCAAGCCTGAAGTCATTTATTAGTTCTTTTACAGCGACTGACTGCAAATAACATTTGAAGTCTGTACTTCTCTGGAGCTTAAGGGCAGGTGCAGGGACGGGTCTATTAGCCCACTATTTACAGAAGGTGGATGACTGGATGGTAGACAAAATGTACACCGCCTGGTCAGGGCAGGGCCCCAGAGGTCTCCCCGTTTAACTCCATCACTCGCACAAGTTAAGAATTATATGGTTTTTCTCATCTCTCTCTCTCTTAACTTGGAGTGGGGGTGTCACAAAAACAGAAACCAATACAATCTTGGAATCTTGTCTTTTCTAAGGCAGATTCTGGTAAATGGAGTATTTAGGACTTGAGTTGGCATCTCTTTTAAGGGGTAACTCTGGTACATCTATTGATTGACGGGACAAAGTCCGGAATTTCACTGTAATTGGTGAATGATTATCATTTACAGCCTTGCTTGTGTAAGAAGTCAGCTTTTGACCGGGCTTTAAGATCTCAGAGATCTTGTCTGTTACGATTTGTTACTGCTTTTTAAAATTAAATGTATTTCCTTCTCAATGAGTTGTCATTTTTTTCTGCTGACCTTCAAAAGTTAGGAAGAACTCCACCTATTTCAGACTGACTTACCTGTAAAAATACCATCTTTATATAAAAAAATGAGGGTTTGTAATCAAACTGGAAGCAAATTAAGGCAAGAGAGGAATTGCCATAAATTCTCGACGGCTCTGTGAACTATGGCCTTACTTTTCTCCTACCCCACCTCCTGAAATACTTCATTAAGCAAATATTTAATATACCAGAGCTAGTGAAAGCTGTTTAAATTTAGGAGTGGAATACTTAAAGCTTTGGATATTCAACATTTGATATACGTCGATTTCCTTACAAACCCTTTTATTCTCAGCTTCATTTAGTAAAAAGCTGTGTTTTATTTCTAGCTTTTTCACTTCAGTTTTTAAAAGAGTAAACAGACTGCTGAACCAACCGCACAGGGGCTATCACATCCCAGCTCCCTTATCTGCCTTCCACCAAACGGGCTGAAAGTAATCAAGAGAGAACTTATTTATACATTTGGCAAATATTTGTGGGACATGAACTGCCCGATACAGTGGTAGTCTGTGTGAATTCATCTGGAAGCAAGGAGGACAGCTTCCTCAGCTTCTACAAAGGCTGCCTTCTAGCCGTGAGCTGACAACCAAAAATAAATACAGTAATTACCTTTGGGGGTTAGTCTCAGAAAGGTAATAATACATTATACTTACAGAGCCGCTTTGGGGAACAATTGTGATACTGTGCCTGAGAGAACATTGTGTACATTTTAGCAATCTACAAATGTGTTACTCATTAACTTTCCAAGCTTTATTAGATTATTGTTAAGATTAACCTATATATATATGTAAATCTTATATGTACATATATACATATGTATATGTATATATACATATGGAGGTGTGTGTCCTGGTACATACTTCTAATCCCAGTGTTAAGGAGGCAGAAGCAGGAGGATTGTGCATTCAAGTTCAGGTACAGATGGAAACCCTGTCTTTAAAGTAAAAGTGGGGAATCACAATTAGGACGATACTTCTGAGGGCATATAAAATAATGGCAGAGGATTAAATAGTGGGCGACTATTATATGTGAAATTTCAAGAAAATATTTAACAGTGAAATACCATGTAAATGAAATTGTGTGTGTGTGTGTTTGCTAGGAGAAAAGTTAAGTGGTATCCATGGAGAGCACATGGTATGGGAACAACTGATTTGGATGAATGTTTTCTTTATTTACTTATAAATCAATTAAATTACTTTATCATAGCGAACTCACATAAAAAAGCATACAACTCGGTTAAGGTAGTCACTCAAACAAATACTAGCCCAGTCCCAAACCCTCTGCATTTCTGTGAGCTTTTATACAGTTAGAATGGCCTTTCTGAAGTCATGGAGCTTCACTTGGGGGTTTATACTTCACCAGTAATTCTATTTGTGTGCACTTATCTCCCACTAAGATGGAAACCTATAGCAGGGTTGAAAGTAGAGAACCATTAGCTTTATATCCTCTTTCATGACTCATGGTTCCCTTTGCCTCCATTCTGTTCTTCCCTATCACCTACGATGACCCTTTCTTGATCTCTTTTCTAAATAGCATTTGATACCCACACTTAGAGCTGTGTCCATATGTGTTACAGGTTAGGCTCTGAGCATGAGAGACAGCATATTTTCCCTGTTCACAATGGAGACAATACACAGGTTGCACTGTGCTGTGGGCTGAATTTCCTTCACCGCTCTCTCAGACGCGTTAAGTGATGGCTGCTACAGATATGGCTTAGCTCTTGTCTATATTTAGTTGCATTGTCTTTGTAGGGCCTTGGGACACTTGGATTTACCGACTCCTCAAGTGCTCAACACTCTGTGTGTAAAAATAATATGATATGACAGGTGAAAATAAACACCAATAGTGCATATTTATAATATACATAAATAGATAATAGATAGACTTTTTTTTGTTTTTGTTTTTCGAGACAGGGTTTCTCTGTGGCTTTGGAGCCTGTCCTGGAACTAGCTCTGTAGACCAGGCTGGTCTCGAACTCACAGAGATCCGCCTGCCTCTGCCTCCCAAGTGCTGGGATTAAAGGCATGCGCCACCACCGCCCGGCCCAATAGATAAATTTATATGAAATAACAGGAAGTATTAATAGTAGGGCCAGTTGTTTTCATCTGTATGGCATCCCACGTTCCTTCCTGAATAGAGGAGGGGATGAGCAAGACTTTCTACCTCTGTCTGCTCCATTCATGCCCTGCTCTCTGGCTTGCGTGGATTAATATTTAGTTAGAAATATCAGCTTAATGTATAACTGGCCAACTTGAGGGGGTGTTAGCTGGTAGAGATTGTAGCTGAGAAAGTTTGATCAAGCTTTGATTTTACCTCCCCACCCCACCCTGTAATAAATTATGTGTCGATATCAGATTTAAACCTGAAACTATTATTTGAGAATAAAATACTAAAGAAAATACTACCCAGAAAGATACATGCCCCAGGCAGCTGCCTCCCAACTGTGGCCATGCCATGAAGATTCCCCGGGCTTTCTCTGAATTAAGTCGAAGGGCTGTCAGGAAGCCCTTTAAATTGATTTCACTCTTTACCGATTCACCTTAGGATAGATTCTCTGACACAAATTGTGTTCGTTTAGGAAGACTTAAGGAGACTAGACGTCTTTTCGCCACTTAGCCTCCTATGACTTCAGTCAGAACTCCTGGCCACCTCTAGAAAACTATTCTCATCAAATCTAGCAAATGTAATCCTATCCAAACATAGGGAAACCCAGCATGTTGGCACTCTGGACAGGTCTGTATTAAGGTGACAGCCATGAGGTACTGGAACCAACTGGTGATTTCCCTCAGAACTTCAAGTTCTGCTGGGATCCAATCATTGCTTTAAGTGAATAGTTAGTTAAATGTAGCAACAAACTTACTCACTTACCAAACAACTGGTGGACAACTGGCCATGTACAAAATTTTGTTTAGAAGGAGGTAAATGGGCTCAGAATCCGAGAATTCACTACACACACACACACTCTCACACACACACACAATTTATATACATACAAAAGCATAATACATGTATATAGATTACTTAATTTCAAGTTCTGTTCATATATAACATAAACATAAATTGATTTATTTAAAATAATATAGATCACACACAGAGGCACACAGAGACACACACATACACACAACACACAACACACACATACACATGCGCGCGCGCGCACACACACACACACACACGTGTATGTGCCCTGAATTGAACCCAGAGCCTCGAGAATGTTAAGCAAGTGTTATACCCCAAGACTTGGAGATGACTTTTATCTCTTTTATTCATTCTTTAGTAACTTCCCCTTTTGGGACCCTAATTTCCATAAGATGTGGTTAGATAGTTCTGTAATCCTTAGGGGACCAGGAAATACATTTGTTTATTATTAAATGACCAAGGGAAAGGAACATTTAAAAACCATTCAGGATTCTTTAGATTTGAGACTGGCTACAGTCCTCAAGTCTAAATCTTTCAGACTTGAGCTTGGCTATAATCCATAGTATTATAATACATTATAGCATATAGTATATCTCTTCGCTCCATCATTATGAACCTTTTGTTCCCTAGAGTGTGCCAGGTCCCTCAATTGTGTGGCCAGGGCAAAGGTTCAGAACCATTCACTATTCCAGGATTTCTTCCCAGGGTGAGTCTTCGGTTTTGGCTTTGGCTCAAAGGCTATGCCAAGCAAACAACAAGCAAAAGCCACTTGTTTCTACGTTTTACATATTGTTTTGAATAGGGCTCCCCTGTGTTGGTGCTGCCCATATTGACCTTAGTCATCCTGCCAAAAATGGTATTCACATCGTGGGTGTCCTACGCTGACTTTTCCATTCTCAAGAGTGAAGAAAGACAGTGTCGTATGGTGGTGCCTCCTCGTGCAGGAAGGTCATAGTTATGGTGGGTTCTTTCTCCTGTCTTGTTTTGTTTCTGTTTTGGATTATGCTTCCCTTTGTCAGCTCTGGTAAGCTGGAAAGAACTAGAGCTGAGCAAAGAGACATGTGGAAACACATAGGAGAAACAGGAGGCTCTTAGGGGGACTTCCTAAGCATTTTTTTTTAAATCTTAAGAACATACCCAATACAGTTGAACAGAGATCTTAATTTAGAATTTTGTGTGATAAAAGCCTGTCCAGTTTTCATTAAAAAAAAGTATTTTTGAGCAACAAGTACTTCCCATGCCATTTTTCAAAATAATTTCTTTCCAAATGTACTTATCAACTTACTGCTATCTGAGCGACAGTATTGGATGCTCATGCTTTAGGCAACCAAAAGGAAGTAAACCAAAAGAACTTAATTGATCCTTAATGAGCTTATGCCTATCGTATTTAGGGACAATGCAAAGAAGTCCTTTTGCAGACAGAAGATCTATCTGTTTTGGCCCTGTGAGCTTCACATCTGACTCACTCCCCATTTTATTGGGTTGACATTGTGAATGAGAGGGAGGTGCATACAGATTGCTTTATCTCAGCCAATATCAGGCATTTTTAATTCTGTTCTCCTTATCCTAGATTTATTGAAGGTGAAGAAAGAGCAGTGGTGAGAAGAGAATGTCCTGACACCTAACTGTGGTGTTGGTAGGGTGCTGGAGTGGAACTGGGGAGGGTGCAGCGAGGGGAGAGTGGGGGAGAGAAAGAGTCGGTACTTGTAGCGGAGGAGAGGGTGGAGGCAGTGAACAGGCAGAAATTGCACAGCTGACTTGAATGGCTAAGATTTATCTTTATTTCATATGTATGAGTGTTTTGTCTGCATGGATGTCTGTGTATCGTGTGCTTGCCTGATGCCTGTAGAGACCAGACCAGGGTGACAGATCTCCTGGAACTGGAGTTACAGATGGTTGTGAGCCTCTGTGTGGCCTCTGGGTATCAACCTGGTTCTCTGGAAGACGATCAAGCACTCTTAAACATGGAGCAATCTCTTAGGCTCCAAGTTTAGCATTTTAAATACTGTAAACATATCCCATGAAGTTAAGTTCCAGGAAATTCCTTTCATTGCAAAGTGTTAGACACACTGTGGAGTTAAGGAAGGAGAGGTGTGTGAGGTTGTTAGTACTTACTCATGGGTGAGTTGAAATGCTGAAGGAGCCCCCTCTGGTTGTCTTTGGGGTTAGACCTTTAACCCTGTGCATGAAATTGTGCCAGGCAGCTGCTGCCTCTATGCAAGTGAACACAGATTTACAGGCGACTGTCTCTTGGGCATGGTCAAAGTCACCTTAGAGGTATTGATGTTGAAGTTTTGGGGATGGAAGGACAGAGGCTCACACTGTAAGGCCCCTAAACTTTTTCTAGCACCCCCCCCCCCGAAGATAGGAGGCAACATAGCAAGTCAGAAACCCTGTGGCAGCTCTCATAGGCTATGTTCCCCAGACTGCTCTTCTTTGATTGGGTTTTACTCTTCTCCCATCCCAAGTGGTTTATATGGAAGCCGGAAAGCAGATTGGACAGTATTGTGCTTCCTGCCAGATCATGTCAAGAGTGAACTGTGAGCTCCTTAACTAGGTAGGTACCATAGGTCACCCGCTGTTGGGAAACCTGGTGAAGCATCATATAGCTGAAGCTTAACACAAAGAGGAGTTTTCTGGAATTTAGCTTAGTGATATATGCTCACAGTGTTGAAAATGTTAAATGTTCTAGCCAGGCAGTCACAGTGGTGAATACTTGCTTCCCTAACATCAGGAAGGCTGAGGCAGGAGGATTGCTGCAACTTTGAGGTGGTCTTGGGTACATAGTGATCTCAGGGCTAGCTTGGATACAAAGTCAGACTTTGTTTCAAACCAAACAAACCTTAATGTAACAAGAGTTAAATGGTCTGTTCCATTAATGGTGCTTCTAGGAATCTACTTCCTTGAGGTGACTGGAGGTTAGAACAAAGATTTATGGGTAAGGTAGTTTATTCAATTGGATTTCACTGTATAGAGACTTGTGAAGCTTTTGAATAGCCAAAGAAGAGAAACACATGTAAATTATGGCGTATCTGGAAAGTAGGTAGTTTTTAAAGTCATACTTTTGGCTAGCATTTAATGAGGGGAAATATTTATCATATGCATATTGGCTGGGAGAAAAGGATATTAGATTGTACCCCTGCTCTTATTTTAAAAATTGTGCGAATTTTGTTTATGCAATGTTAAAAGATGCTGGAGAAAAACAGCTTGATAGTGGGATATATTTGACTCTCTTTAAATACCCTCCCCCAAGACACTTTGCTTTTGTTAAAATTTGAGTCATCCATAGTTCCTTTCATGACTAGAGAAACGGTCTCAAGACAGTGCTCATGTGTCCCCACTGACCAAACTCTAGCAAGTGTGAAATTAGAAAAAGGAAATTGGGCCAGGTAGTTTGGGTGCTTGCCTTTAACTTTAGCACTCGAGAGGAGGGGCAAGCAGATCTCTGTGAGTTTGAGGCCCACTTGGTCTACAGAGTGAATTCTAGGACAGCCGGTGTTACACAGAGAAGCCTTGTCTCAGAAAAACAAATAAACAAAGAAAGAAAGACAAGCTAGGAAACTGAATGTTGCAGAGTAGGGTGCTAACTATTGACTTAGCCATTCCCCATCTTACTCTGCTTCCTTATACAGATCCAGGCTCAGAATTGGGAGGCTCTTAGCCAATGCTGGGAGGCACCATTGCCTTGCCATGCCAAGAACTAGTAATGGTCTATGATGTTATCTCATGTGACAATTCTGCCTTATATGGTTGCAAATACCATAGAGACACAACACTGGAGAAGGAGACGACAATTACCGTTATTTACAAGCAAGTCAACAAGAGGATCAGTGCAGTATTGGTCTCTACACCTAGACCCCGATGCATCGTGTTGGGGGCATTGCATGCTGTAGAGAAACTGTCCCTAGAGGGAGGAAGGAGGAGAGAGGCATGAAGAGAGAGAGAGACAGTCAGGGACACACAGAGAGAGCTCTAAACCGTTGCTCCTTTGAAATGGAGTGGGAAGGATTCAGGCTTCTTCTATGATATATGTCTTTTATCTAGTGATGTCCTCCGAGTTCTGTCCCCTATCCTTTGTGTAGTAGAAACTCCTGAGCAGACAGGGTCTTCTTAGCGTTAGCAGCTGGGGACCCTCGTTAAGTGAGAGGTCTGGACTAGGCTCTATTTTTTGGTCCTGTTGAGGAGATAAGAGGTTTTTCCCCATCAGATAAGAGCAGTTCATTTAGATAAATGGCCGCAGATCTACTTCTCGGGGTGTATGCAAATGTGGAGGTCTAGTGAGCATGCTCTCCCTATACAGCCTACCCCTTCCCTGGTGACTTCACATGTCTGTTCTTTATCTGTTGAAATATTAGAACAGTTTCACTCCAATTATGAATACAGTCCTATTTTATGATTGTGCTGAAACTTGTTAGGTATATCAATCCCTAGTCAGAGACTGAAGGACAAAACCAAGGTGGGGGCGGGGAGGGAGGAAATTAATGAGGAGGACACAGTCCGGTACAAGTACAACATGAGCCATGTGTTTATTTCTTGGTTTTAGTATCTATATTAGTAAAGTTAAAGAAACAGGTGGAATAATAAAATTTGTTTGACTCATTACTTCCCAAATGTTACCACTTCAGTATCAGGAGTGCAAAGATAATGTTAATTTAAAACATTTCGTTTTAATAGTAAATCTTTAAAGCCTAGTATGTTTTGTTTTTTTTTAAACCTGCACCTTGTCTTAATTTGACCTTGCTACCTTCTTTTTTTTTTTTTTTTTTTTTTTTGGTTTTTCGAGACAGGGTTTCTCTGCGGCTTTGGAGCCTGTCCTGGAACTAGCTCTGTAGACCAGGCTGGTCTCGAACTCACAGAGATCCGCTTGCCTCTGCCTCCCGAGTGCTGGGATTAAAGGCGTGCGCCACCACCGCCCGGCCGACCTTGCTACCTTCTGAGGGCTCAGCAGACACAAGAGGCTAGTAGCTACCATAGTTGATGATAAGGAGTGGAAGATGCAGAGAGCCTGGGGAGATGCTTAGTTGGGAGAGTGTCCACTGCACAAACATGAGGACCGGCGTTTGATTCCCAGCACCCACATAAAAAGCCAGGCTGATGGTCCACATTTGTAATCCTGACACTGGAGTGCTGGAGACAGGAGGATCACTACCAATGACAGGTCCCATATCAAAAAAAAAAAGTCAGACTGTACCAGAGGAGTGATACTGAGTGTTTTATACACAAACACACACACACACACACACACACACACACACACACACACACACACGAGTGATGCTGAGTGATCTCCTGATACACACACACACACACACACAAGTGATGCTGAGTGATCTCCTGATACACATGCACACACACACACACACACACACACACATACATGTGAGATCAGTGTCACTCCTGTGGGACAGGTTACCTTTTTTTGATACAGGGCCTGTCACTGGCAGTGATCCTCCTGTCTCCACCACCCCAGTGCTGGGATTACAAACGTGGACCATCAGATCTGACTTTTTACATAAGTGCTGGGGATCGGACTTTGGTCCTCATGCTTGGCAGTGTGTGTGTGTGTGTGTGTGTGTGTATGTATATATGGTGTATGTATGTGTGAGAGCGGGGTGTGTGGGGGGGGGTCTGGGAGCAATTTTAATATAAGAACGGAGCCTAGAAGGATCAAAAGGAAGTAGGTAAAGTCTTCTGCTTTAGCCAGAGGCTCATCCCTCTCTTTCGGCCTCTTACCATAAGCCTGACTTGATTTCTTCAGCTGAAAACAGCAAGCACTCTGAATGGCCACGGAAGCAGCACACAGCACGTGCTGTTCCTATGGCTTCACGCTGTGTGCATACCCGAGTGTTTGCGGGCCGCTGGGCGTGTTGTGAAAAGCTTTGGTTATTTCATTTTTCTCACCTCCGTGATGTGTCACTTGAAACCCGGGATCATGTGCTTCTCTGCATTCCTCGCGGGCACTTGGTGCGCCATAAGAACTAGATAAATATTTGCTGCGTTGATTTTCAGTTTAGAGCAAAGGTTAGCTCAGAAAAGCTGAAATCCAGCCCAGAAGGAGTGACGGAGCTCGGCTTTGTGTTAGAAACCTGTTGGTATGTGTATCTAGCACACAGGCACGGAGTCTCGTCACCTAGCGAGGGGCCTGTCGCTGTGTGTAAGAGGTTCAACAGCCGTAAGATGAAAAATTGCTCAGCTTTTCTTTTTCGTACCACGACTCTTGAAAGAACCTGACATTTCATTCCCAGTGGTGATAGCTACACCTTTTTTGTGAATATAAATCTATTTGGTGGTAAACTGGAGATGGGCTTCCAAGAGCTGCTGCTTTCTGCACGAATGAAACTAGCTGTACCTTTGTTATCGTCATTAACAAACACTTCCGGCCCTTAACCTGTGCAGTGAAATTCTTTGGAAATCAAGTGCGTTTTACAGCTGCCTCTGTTTGTTCCCTTTGGCTTTAATTGTTTGGGCTCAAGCACCAGGCCTGTCTGCAGAGCTCAGGCAATTTATTTTTTACTGAAGCCAACCTAAGAAATGCTTAGGTAGCCTGTCGCTGCAAGATTAAATGTGACCTTCACGGAATCCTGTTAGCAGGGCCAGCAGCAAGAAACATAAAGACCAAACCAAACCCTTCAGCAACAAAACTCCCAGCTGTTCAGTGGGGCTGAAATTTCCTGATTATTCTCCTCCATAAAAACGCAGCAGATTGGTTTTTAAGTGAATTCCAGTGGGTTTAGGGATTTGCAGCCGGCAGAAGAACAGAAAAATATAATCTCACTTTAGAATAATAATCCGGAAGGCAAGCCTACAGTGAGTGATTCTTAGGGGTTCTGGGATTTTCCTCGTATGGAGAGTTTAACTTCCGTGCACAGTTGGCCTCACCTTTCAAGTTAAGGAGCCCTTAAGTGGGATGGGAAAACCGCAATAGGGAGAGCATGAGCTTAGGGATGTGGGGCGTGCTGGTACCTGTGGCCATGTTTAGGCTCCCTTTTCTTCTCTGCACTGTAGAATGGAGGTAGAAGCTCAGGGAGCCTGTAAAAGAAGCCCTGGTAGGGACGGTACTTGAACTGCTTCTACCGCTTTGAGGTACGCTGTACTGATGACGTGGGCATTCGTACAGTGGCAGGAGAATGTTCTAGGAGAGGAATTGCTGGGGCCAGGCAGCTTTCGGGCAGCAAAAGATCGTTTATGGATTGATTTAGTAGTTTTTGAAAATCAGTACATTTACAGTTTGGGAGATGGGCTAGAGGAAGGCGCTCGGCAGAAAGAACCAACTGTTTTGTTCATGTGCTGAGTCATTTGCTGAGGAGGGAGATGGGGTTTGACCTAGCTAGGTACCTCTGTCCCCAATATTGGGGCGCCTCAGTCATCTATAGAAGGACTAGGCAACTAAAACATGGTTTTAGCAGCCACTAGAGATTACCTATGAGTCCAAGGGCCACACCACAGCTCTCTCATCTTGTCAGGGAAGCCACAGTGAGCAGGACTTCTGATCGGTGTATGTATCTCCTGGTTCTAGAAACCAGATTCTTGGTAGATTGTAGAACAGGCCTAAAAGCATAGACTGTTTTGATGTTGCTTCCTGCATCCCATGATGCTTCCACATGTAGTGGTGGCCATAGAGCTCCTGTCAGGGGCCTGCTTTCTCTGAGGAAACATGAGGATAAGGCTGGTAGCTGTCCACACAGGATTCTTCCCTTTCGCTGTGGGTCGATGCAGCTGCTGATGCTGACTAAGCGATTCCGCCCTGAATCTCTCCTTGAAGGCTTGTGCCTAGAGAACCCACCTCTTGGAGTGACTAGTGGGGCTTCTCCAACCTGAACTGAGAGACCATCACCGTGAAGGAAAAGCTAGCCTTTAGTTGATCCAAAAAGCGCTGCTATCCTCTCTGTGTGCGTGTGCCTCTAGTGAATACTTCAAGTCATCTATGCTAAAAATGATTACTTTTCATCAGAGAAGACCGAAGGCGACAGTGGCAGCAAGTGGCGGATTTACAAATAAATGTCTCCTTGTCACCTCTCAGTTGCAAAATTTAAGTCATAAGATTTGCCCTCCCAGTTATCTTTAAGTGGACAGTTCAGTGACCTTAAGATTATTTATAATGTTGTGCAACCATCGCCACTAACCGTTTCCTGAATTAAAAAAAAAAATCATCCGAACCAGAAACTCTCTTCGTATTCAGCAGTCACTCCGCTTTTCTTAGCCCCTGGAAGCCACCGTTCTCCTTTCTCAGCGAACTTTACGCCTTATGGTGGTGGAAGCATTCCACGTTTGTCTTTTTTTTTGTGTCTGACGCATTTCATTCAATAGCCTGCTTCCTTTGTTCATCCTGGCAATGGTATGTGTCAGAATCTATCCCCGTTCAAGACCGAAAGATGTTTCCATGCTTTGTTAGTTCAGCACCTGTTGGTGGACACAGGCTACATCTTGGCTCTCCTGAGCAACGCTGCTGCGAACATGGCTGTAGACAATATCCGCGGAGGGTATTTCTACCTGGACATCTCTCCATTTCTCTGACCTGCTATGCCAGATGCCTGCTATATGGCCATCTCTCCACTAAGACACATACTCCTCTCCCTCTATTAGAACCCTCCCCTTTCCTGCAAGCCTCTCCCAGGCCACCTCTCCAGGTGTTTTCTTCTCACCTGCTCTAACCACTTGTCTCTCATCCTCTCTGGCTGTCACCCAGGGCTGCCTGGTTTGTCTACTGTTGCAACAGAGGCCATACTGGTGTGTCAGAAAGCCCTGTAAGCCCTAATTGGCCCCTATCACATGGATAGGTATGCCTCTCTTCTGTCATTTGGGACAGTTCTCTCTGACAACCCTCTCAGTCAGCCTGGGGACGCCGGACTAAGGTTCTTGTCACCACAACACTTACCAGCCTCGGCTCCTTTATTCTCAGTTTCCTGGGAACTTTCTGGCCTCCCCCTAGGAGACCGTAGTCCCACGGCTTACCTGGGTCTTTAAGATCCCAGAATCCTCCCTCAGATGGCATGGCACACCTCTCTATGACCCTGTCCCTTCTGTCTCTCAGCTCCCTCCTGGACATCTCACTGCTCCCTCGCACCCTCCTGGGCCTGACATGACCCTTTCTCTCTTCCTCCTCTGACTCACAGACTTTCCTAAAGCATCACTCACTGTCTTACTGCAAATGGCTTGGCCTCAGTACAGCTCAGTCAGTGGCCAAAATTGGCACACTTCATTTTCAGATTCTCCCTTCTGGCAACAACTCCTGTCCCTGCGTAAACAAGTGATCCCCAAATCTCTTATATCTAAACTTTCTCTTCCCTACATTTCTAAAAATCTCCTTTTTTTCTATGATCTTTCTACTTTCCACTCTTACAAGTCTTTTATTTCTATGATTTCTTTGCTCTTTTCTCTTGAAAAAAATCTTTTAAGACTATACTGTAAACCATTTCAGAATTTGTAAGTTTATTGGGTATGGTTAAAAAAAAAAACCTGTGACCAAATTTAGCCTAAAACTTACAGAGAAAGGCTTATAGTTCAAAAGTTATACCTAGGTAATCTTTGTTCACTACAACTTAGTATATATGTGATTCAATTCTTATTTAGATGTATATGTAACTTGGATTTAACTCTTGTTTAAAAAATAGATCTACTAGGAAAAGTTGATGCTTTTCAATAGCAACCATGTGACTTGCTTCCATCATGACTGATCATCAGAATAAGCAAGCATGCGGCTGGCAGCCATCTTTACTAAGGTTAAAAGAGTATATGCTCTGTCATTTCACCACTGTCTTGATTAAGATAGCCACGTGGCATAAGCCAACTAAAGCAACACTTATAAAACGTCTTAGTACTGTTGAGTCCCCTGCTTATCATTGTACCTCCATCTTAGACGAAGGAGGCAACAGTATGTCTCCAAATTGTCTTGAGTTAGGATGCATTTTCATATGATGGTACATTCCTAAGGTTATAAAGATAAATACTCAGGCTAACAGAAACTAACTTAAAGGTGTATGTCTAACTTCTTGTGTTTTTGCTAATTGTTCAACATTAGATTTCTAAAATTTTAGTTAAGGAACAATCTATGTTTGATAAGTAAGGTTTATAAATCCTTAAGGTCTACTCAGGTTAACAGTAATTGATCTAAAGGTCTATGTCTAGTCTCTTTGTCTTGGCTAACTTTGTTAACTTTCAGCTATTTGGATAAGCGGAGTCATACAAGTAACTATGATACTCTGTAACGGTGCACTATAAACGGATCCGAAAAGTAAGGTTTCCAGTATCTATGTGAACTACGTTTTTGGTCTACTAAAATCCCCACTTTCTCTGGGAACTGGACTGGATTTATGACCTAAAGTTTTATTATTGATGCTTAAGGATCTTCAATTAAATTTCAACTCAAATTTTAAGGCTCATACTTAATAGGGTTAAAGCTATAAAATCCTAATTTTATAAATGCTATGAACTTGATGTAAATTGTTAAAGATAATTAAGACACGCAAGTTAATGCCCAGTAACCTTATAAACAATCAAATTCTTTAATGTGTCCAGAACTGTGTTGCTAAGTACAACTGTAATCCACCTACAGGGACAAGCTTTATTTAGTTTCCTGTATATGTTTGCAAGGTTAAGCTCAGAACAAGTAACTAGAAGCAAGGTTTGTTCAGAATCAGGTACACTCAATAGATAGTGGTCCTCAAACTCTTCAGAGATATGCTGAACATGGCATTTAAAGGGTTAAATAAAGAAAGCTTTCCATGATAGACAGAAATGCTAGCTCCTGGTGGCGATAGTAAGGTCTCCAAAGAAGACAATGGGGCATGGACGACTCCACCTGGATTGTGGTGATTCGAACCACCAGGCAAGACCTGTTCCATGCCTCTCCCACTTCCGGGACCCTGCCTAAAATGTGGGCACTGTTGGATTGATTGCCTACTCTGCCTCAACAATGTAGGCCAGTTTTCCCAAGTTCCTTCTGCACAGGAAACATCTCTTAGATTTCCTGGGTCTGGCAGCTGAAGGCCTATGCTGCCCTTTGTGACAATAGAAGACCAGCCTCTGCCCTCTACAGAACCATTGAGGAGCCTAGGGTAACTCTTTCATTTAGCTGATATATACATAGACCATTTAGATTATATTTCTTGCTATGGTTTTTTATCCTTCTTAGATCTCTGATTGTGTTGGCCGCTAACTAGCTTTGTCAGTTTAACAGCAGCAAGCAAGCAAACCATCTCCTCCCTGAAGGCTGCAGCTGTGTGGCCAGTTGACTTCCTATGTAAAGTCAGGCACCAGGCCTCGCTTTTCTAGAGCTACTAGGTCTTCTGTTGAAAAAGGCAGACACACCGTTTCCCTTGCTGGAAGACTTCACACAGAAAAAGATAAACACACAAGACTAGTTTCAATGTAGCTTTTTACTATTTCTTTATTTAAAGGAATTTGCTTTGTAGCGACTTCTCTCAGTAGTCCACCACCTGTGTCTTGTAAATGCCTGAATGAGAAGAAAAGGTTTAAAGTTGATGTAAGTTGTGAGGGTCGAAGAAAGTGTTTTAAGGTGTGTAAATGCAAGTTGTAAAAGTCTAAGGAAGGGATTTAAGGTATAAGAAAAATGAGAAATGTTTCGGATCCCTTTCCTTCTGCCAACACTATTATTTTACTAAGACTTCAAAAGTTCAGAATTTTACACTAATCAGCAGAACTCTGATACACTATTAATCTACCCCTGTTAAAGCAGTGATTGCTAATAGCATAGTCACGAGTTCGAAATTTTAAATTTCTTTCGTCATCTTCTAAGTATAGACTTAAATGTGCTTCTCATTGTACTGACAATATCTCTGTCCAGTCTATATAAGCTATATAATCCAGCCGTCTGGATAGAGGAAAGAATGTTCATTCTTTTAACCCCAAACCATAGCTTTTGATATGACTCGAAGGTGTGAGTCTACTGATTTTTCCACGATGTGGATTTCACAGATTACAAACAGTGGTAATGTGTCTAAAACTTTTATTGTTCCTTTTTATTTTTATAAACTTAAAAAAAATCTTGTAAGCTTTGGGAAAGCATGACTTGTATCCACCTGCCACAGGACAAACAGACTCCAGGTAAGTGCATCTGTCAATAAACAGCCTCAGTTTCCCCACCTGCCTATTTCTGAGAGTGGGATCTCTCTTGATCCCATGCTTGGGACTCCAAGTATCAGAATTTTGGGCCTGGAAGTTTCAAGTGTACACCCAAGTTAAAAATTTCCCCCAAACTTCTTAACTTTACCTCCTGTCTCTAGTCTGTATGGGTCCTCACTCCTCCTCAGGTTTCCAATCAGCTGCAGACCTCCCCCAAACTGCCTGTAATGCTGCAGCCCTAGGTCCTAGTTCACAGACTGCTCCGGGGCTTGCCTGCACTTCCCTAGTCTGGGCTGGTCCCGCAGAACCCGGGCAGTGTGAGCGGCCCAGAAACAGATGTGATGTCCTCCAGCCCGCACTCCTCTTTCTTATATCTCAGTCTTCCCTAACCCCGCTGACTCCCTAATTTCACTAAGAAGCATTACACAAGAGATTGGTTTGCCCCTTATTATCAGCATAAAGGCTGGAATGTTAGGTCCTAGGATCCACTGAACTGTTTTACATACTTACTGTACCATTTTCTTTTTATGCTTCTGCTTGAAGTGCACATCCGTTCTAAGGACTTTGCCTCTTTCTCAACACGTGTTGCTTTTTAGGGACTATTTGTACTTCTCCTTTTTAAATAATCCTAATAGATGTGAGGGGTTCCTCATTATGATATTTTGATTCCCAGTTCCTTAGTAACTATAGTGGGGTAGAATGTCTTTTCATGATGAGAAATAGCTATTTAAATTCTATGCCTGATTTTAAGTTGTTTATTTCTTGGATGCTCAGCTGTTAGATCCAATCATTCTCTTGGTAGGTTCCAGATGACATTAAAATACGATCTGGAAAGTGAGCCTCCCAAATGAACTGCTGTTAAGTGTTGATAAAAATGCACTTTGGGCAATATTTTAAGTTACTGATGAATGAAGTGAGTGGGTACATGGAAAACCAGGAAAAAGTTCTCAACTTGGATTTCTTTATGCATTTTTAAAAATGATGTATTTTATATGTATGGTGTGTGTGTGTGTGTGTGTGTGTGTGTGTGTGTGTGTGTGTGTGGTGCCCATGTATGTCAGAAGAGGGCATCGGATCTTCTGGAACTGGAATTATAGGTGATTGTGAGCTACCATGTGGGTGCTGGGAACTGAGTCCAGATGCTCTGTGAGAGCAGCAAGAGCCCTTACCTTCTAGACCATCTCCCCGGCCCCTGAATTAGGGGTTTCTTCAGTGATTATAGCCTGTCTTGCTGGCCAGGCTCTTATTTTCTTGGACTATGCATTAAATGCTTTTTCCCCCTATTATATTTCAAGACCCACTATTTCTATAAAGAGGGAAAAACATCAGGGGAATGTGGATGTGAATTAATTGCAGCTAGCCCTTGCGTTCAGGATAACTGCTTAGGCTTGATAAGGAAGTTCATTGGACCCCAAGGTTCTGTTCTGTGACACGATCCTGGGGGCATATGAGTAAGTCTTTGCTCACCCCAGATAGCGGACTGGTGACAGGCCAAAGTACGGGCACCACCATTGTTCACCTTGAATCGATAGTTTATTGGGGTCACTTACAGGGGTGCTTACTCTCAGGAGCATGCATTATTCGAAGGCAGGAACATCACTGAAAGACCAACGTAGCACGGGCGTTGACTCAGGGAAGGGGGAACGCGGCACAGCTTACTGGAAGCTATGCTGCAATATCTGTATCTGTTCTATGTTATATTATACTGCTATTTTATATATAACTACTGTCTAGATATAACATCTAGCCTATGTTATATTATACTTTAGCTATAATCTCTCCTCAGCTGCCCTTATTGCTTATGGGGAGGAGGGGTCTTGTGAATCCGTTACATTTTTGGGACTCCCTGAGACTGGCGAGTTATTTAATGTCCCGAATCTCCAGGAACTTTGCTATAAGAGGGAGTGTTTCCATTCAGATGAAATGTCCACACAGGCTCAGCGCTTGCACCGCATCCCAGGGGGAAGCTGAGTCAGTTCAGCCTCAGAATAACAATTAGGGGCTTAATAATTTAAGCATAGCCCTCTCTGTAATGGCTTAGTACCACTGTGTGGATGGAAAAATGTATTGCTGTAATAACAGCCCTGTAAGCAAATAAAGGCATTTGAATATTTGTTATGAATCATCAACAGAATGAGGAACCTCTTGTTTCAGAGACAGGCTGGCTTCAAACTTGTGATCCTCCTGCCTCAGCCTGTGTGCAGGTGTCTGCCACCATGTTCAGTTCCAGAGTGAGGAACTTGTCACTTTTTCTTACAAGAACTGTAGCATATGAAGACATTAAGTGGCAGGTCAATCGTGATAGCAAATTCATTGTTAGTTGAGATTTATGGTCTGCTCAAGTATTTATTTCATTCATTCTCTCTGGAAAATTGATTTTGTTGAATAGCACAGCCTGGCAAGTTAATGTGAACAATAACTCATCATGAATTGTAAATATTGGGAAAAGACACATAATATCATATCTGATACAATGTGGGGTAGTAGAAGTGTCAGAACCTATTATTCCCCCCTTTTAAGGATATGTATCTATTTTTATTCATAAGTGTGTGCCATCATGTATATCTCTGCGTATAACGTGCATGCAGTGCCCATAGGGACCAGAAGTGGGCATCAGACCTCCTGGAACTGGAGTTACAGATGCTTGTGAGCCACTATGTGGGTGCTGGGAGCTAAGCACAGGTCCTCTGCAAAAGCAGCCTGTATTCTCAATTGCCATTTCTCTAGCCCAAGGGGCGAAATTCCCCCACCCCGCAAGAATACCTAAAATGAGCTGTTCGTGCTGTGAAAGCAACAACAGCGATGAGATGAAGCTGAAGCCGTCTCTGCACACCGCTTTAAGGAGAGCTCTGCATGGGATGAGTTCCCGCAGCAGGTCCTTGTGAGCAGCTGTGTGTGGGTACTGCGCTGCGAAGACGCACAGTTGAAAAATGTCCAGCCATGCTCTCCGAGATCTGAGAGTTTAGCGAAGGAGGAGGCAGGTAATAGAACATCCGTGGTGACAGAAGAGGAAGGAATGTGAGCATCGGAGGGAGAAGCATGGCAGGCCTGAAGCTCAGGGAGGGGAGAGGGAGGGGAGAACTTGGGGAACTTGGGGTGTGCTCTGTTCACAACTTCTGGAAGTGGGAGAGAGAGAGAGAGAAACACACACACACACACACAGAGAGACAGACAGTTGGAACTGTAACTTACGGGCGAGCAAGGCAACTGTGGTTGAAAGAACAGCAAGAGGAAAGAAAGCCAGAGAAGGTCCTGGAGCCCCTGTGCGGCTGCAGCCTGGAGAGCTGTCCGGTCTGACTGAGCGCATGAGTCAGTGGGGATGATCATAGTGAGTGCCTATGACTTGCATTCCGCTTTCCCAGTTAGGAAAGGTTTTATCTAGGGTTAGGACAAACTTCTTCGTTTCTTTTTTTCCTTGGCGAGAACAGATTGCGTGGATTTGGAATATGTCTCAGAAAATACCGACTGGGACAGAGTGCAGCGGAACTCCAACCCTGCGGTGTGTGGGAAGCCGTAGGAGGGGATGTGTATTTGCAGGCCGTAGACTTGACGAGCAGTGCAAAAAGGACTGCATCCTGACCGATGATAACCTGACTCATCTTTCTGATTGATTCCCCTCCTTCTCTCCCTCCTTCCCTCCCTCCTTTCCTCCCTCCCTCCCTCCCTCTCTCCCTTCTTCCATCCCTCTCTCTCTCCCTCCCTCTCTCCCTCCCTCCTTCCCTCCCTCCCTCCCTCCCTCCCTCTCACCCTCCCTCTCTCCCACCTTCCTCCTTCTGCAGTGATGGGGATAAAACCAGAGGCCTTGTGCATGCAAGACAAGCACTCTCATTGAAGAACACCCCAGCATAACTGCCTCCTCTGTGTCTAAGGGGAAGTAATACAAAGATAGAAAAATATCTTTTGTACTCTTTTATTTTGAATTGATTCATAAAAAAAGTGAAGCGATTCTGAGTGGGTTTATCATACTCAAAGTGAAGGGCAGACAGGGGCAATGTCTCAGATTTGGCTAAAACCCCTCCAGGTTAGGGAGGCTGGAGAATGGTGGTGCTCCTAGGCCAGGCTTTAGCAGGGTGGACATGTGCAGGATGGGGCTTTCTTCTCTGGGAGTCCTTCTTTTAGCCCTTGCTCTGCGTGAGGCCTTTTCCCTAAGAACACAGCACAATGCTAGGCCATAGAATGGCAGGTAGAACATCTCAGATTCAGGCTTAAACACTGGAGGACCGGATGGAGGCCCGCCCTTGTGTTGGCTCTCATGTGACTGAGACTCCCGCAGCGTGACTGAGGTAAACAAGGCATTGCCCTTGGCCATTGGTGGTCAGAGCACCTGGCCTCTTGGCCTGCAGTGGCAGCTTTAATTAGATATTTGCTGAGCTTCTCACTATGGGAATACAATTCGAAGGTCTTACTTCGAGGCCTTACCTGTGTCTGGGGCTTATTTTCACTTACTACATTCTGCACTCGATTATAAATAACTGTCTTTTGACCAGTTATGAATTTTCGAGGGCTATGGAGTTCTTCTCACAGGGCAGAGGGAGGTGGCTCGCATAGGCACATTCCATAAGTGTGGGTCGAGTTCAATTGTAATGGTTGAATTAGTTCCCCGGGTCCTATTACCTGTCCACTGTCGGTTGGGGATGAAGAGGTTATGGCCTCCGCTTCCTAGAAATGGACACAGAGCAGACAGCAGGTAGGAAAGCGTACTAGCCACATCAGCCCTGCTCTGGTGTGTGCTGGGCGTGTCCTTCAGTCAGTCAACAAGGACCCCATAAGTGCAAGGATGGCTTGCTCTCTCTTGGCTAGCCATCCGCAGTCGAGGTTTGCAGCTGTTTCCTCATCTGGCCCTTACCCAGCGGCACAGCTTCTCATATTAACGGTTCAGCTGCTTCCTTATGCTCCCCCCTTTTTCTCCCTTGTTTTTCTTTTGTTTGCCTGTTTTTTCCCTGGGATGCTTTTTCCTTCCTTTTGACCTGAGGATTATCTGCTTTTCAGACTCAGTTCGACTGCCTCTTCTATGAAACCTTCAGGAGACCTTCTTTTTTTTTCCCTGAGTTTTATGTAAGAAAGTAAAACCCTCTCAACACAGGTTCCACATGACCTGCCCATAGAAAACGCCAGGTTACAGTCCTGTGAAATGCACGTGCAAGGGTGGAGTTGAGTGGGACATGGAGGTTAAGCTGACCTGCGGTAAATGACCACACTGGAGGTGTGGGGTATCAGGAGGGCGTCATCGCCAGCACAGCCACACTGGGGTGTGGGGTATCAGGAGGGCATCATCGCCAGCACAGCCACACTGGAGGCGTGGGGTATCAGGAGGGCGTCATCGCCAGCACAGCCACACTGGAGGCGTGGGGTATCAGGAGGGCATCATTGCCAGCACAGCCACACTGGAGGCGTGGGGTATCAGGAGGGCATCATTGCCAGCACAGCCACACTGGAGGCGTGGGGTATCAGGAGGGCGTCATTGCCAGCACATCTCCATCGCCCCTGGTAAGCTTCTCTAGTAACGTCATGAGGACATTATGACTTGTCTTTGCTTGGATATGACTGGCTCTAACATTGCCCTGTACCTTCTTTGGCTACCGTGTCTGAACCATCTTGGGTTTCACAGAGCTCAGGACTCTTCATGGTGCATGAGTCAAGGAAGTTTATTTTTAAATGAAACGTTGAATAAATTCAAAAGTTAGTTAATATACCAGACTGAATTCTCTGGATTATATGAAAATAGTAAATCGGTTCACTTTTCAGCCTTTATGCTTTTTGCAATCTTTTTATTTTCCTTATCACCCGTGTATGATAAATTTATCCCAACACAGAGTTGGTATGTTAACATGCCTCTCCCTCCTGGCCCCATCTGTTCTCCAGAAGAGATTCATCTACTTCCTTATTGACTAATAATCACACTGTGTTATTATCTACAAGGCGCAATGCTTGATAAATTGAGGGGGCGTTCAGAGATGCAAAGGTAAGAGTCTCGCTCAGAAGGACTTTGTACGGGCGATAAGCCCTCTTTCAAGTGCACGGTGTGAACGCCGGTGTCACCAGGTGGCCAGAATCAGTGGAAGAAGGGTTGGGACGGTGGAACCGAGGTGAATTATAGTGGCTTGGGGTGCGAGTATTAGTCCACACTGTGGAGTTATTCAGAGATTTTGAGAAAGGAGGTGTTGGAGACATTAATCTGGTCACCCCTGTGCAGGGCAGGGGATACACTTCTGTTCCGTACAGTGGACCTTGGATGCCTTCTTGCTCTCTGGAGAATGTGTCCTTGTCCTCCCTTCCTTAGGCAGAACTTGCCATGTCATGTGAAGTTTCTTTGGAGAAGTCTTAGAGGAGGCCAGTTCGGTCTCACGGTAGTTCTGGCATGATTCTTAGGTTGTGGTTGATAGGTGAGGCCCGTAGACGTCCTTACAGGCTGCATATCGGTAACATTCAAATCTAGGTGTGCTTGACACCGAACCTGAGCTATTTCTACCATGCTATGTTAATAAGGAAAAAGAAGGAAACCGGTGTGGTTTTCAAAAACGTTTAAAGCATTCAAAATTACACTTGCTTATTGTGTGTGTGTGTGTGTGTGTTGCACAGTTCACACTGCATGTGTAGAGATCAAAGGCCATCTTGGAGTAGTCAGATCTTTTCTTCCATTGTGTGAGTTTCAGGGATTGCACTGGGGCTTGGCAGCAAGTCAAGTGCCTTTACCCACTGAGCCATCTTGCTGGCCTCACTGTGGTTTGGAAAAGGGTTGCTTCGGAGGAGAACCTGGCAACCATACAATGAACACCAATTTCAGCTTTTGGCAACTGTTCGGAAACTGAGAGGCAGTGAGTATTTTTTTTTTAATATGTTAAGGCAGGTCTCCTGCTTCCAGGGCAGAAATGTGTTCCTGTGTCGGGGAGATGCATGGACCTAGAATAGGAAGCAATGCTGGCTTTTTACAGTTGGAGTTCATTGCTAGTGATGGCGTCTCCCAAGGATAGACTCAAACTCTGATATCTCAGTGCCCAAGTTTATAGTTTGGATTTGTTTGTCGGAACCAGGCTTTATCTGAACATAAGCATCTGTAGTATATGTGATGATGATGATAATAATGATGAAACTGACAACAACAGTAAGTAGGTACCCTTTTTTGGGTAATCACTAGAAGAAGGGCAGCTTAAAGGAACCCCTGGAGGAGTTCCGGCAAGAGTGGGCAGTCATGAACTTGGATGTGCAGAAGAGAATCATTTCATCTCACAGGAGGGCAGCACAATGGCCTTTTCAAGAACAGATAGATACTTCTTTCCTCTGTATTTGGGAAGCCATTTGTCTTTAAGGTGCTCTGCAAAAAATAGGCTTGAAATAAGATAGCAGGAAAAATGGTAGCTTTCTGCAAAGTTTCCTTGGGTGTCAGTAAGTCGCCCCTGCTAAGCATCCTGTCTTTTGGCTTTTCTAACCAATGGACTGAACACATTAGTATCAGAAGTGGACTCCCCTCAAGATATACTCCTTTCCCTCTTTATGTCTTTCTAATCATGTGGGTGTTTCACCTGCTTGTATGTCTATGCAGGACATGCAAGCCGAGTGCCAGAGAAGGTGGAAGAGTGTGTCGCATCCTCTGGGACTGGGATTACAGATGGTTGTGCGCAGCCATGTGGGTTCTGGAAGTTGAACCTGGGCCCTTTGCAAGAGCAAGGCAGTGCTCTTAACTGCTAAGCCATTTCTCTAGCTCCTGTTACTTCTTTCTTTATGTTTGTGGTACCAGGCGTTGACCTCATGCCTGCTGAGCAATTGCTCTACCACTGAGCTATAGCCGAAGCCCTGAACAGAGCTTTTTTTTATAGACCTGTTATATTTTAGAAGGTTGTGTTATGTTCAAGAAGGTTGCATGCATTTGTGTCTATGCACCCCATGCATGCCTAGTGCCAGAGAAGGCTAGAAAAATGCGTTGGGTTCCCTGGAACTGGAGTTACAGATGGTTGTGAGTTGCCACATGGGTACTGGGAATAGATCCTGAGACCTCTGGAAGAGCAGTAAGTGCTTTTAACTTCTGAGCCATCTGTCCAGCCCCCTCATGTACCATCTTAATATACTTTCCCCATATATAGCCTGTCCCTGGCTTACGAAGGCTTGGTTTATGATAGGTTGACCTAATGATGCTCTTTCTTCCTGGGGTAATGGTATGCAGCAGTGTATTTCCTCATGACTGTAGGCAGTGCAGCTAGCCACAGCTGCTACAGGACCACAGGAAACCAGGCTGTGGTATGAGCATGCTGCAGTGTCCTGTGTGGCTGACCCGTGGTGGTCAGGTTAGGTGTGACATATGCATTTTCAACTTGACTATGGCTTGTTGGGATGTTGCCTTCCTGAGAGCTGCAGAGCAACTTGCTGCTGTTTCTCAGCTGTACATGAAGATGTACCAGTCCTTTCTGGGCTTGCCGACTTGAACAGTTGGTGGCAGACCACCTTCATTTCAGAAAGGAGAAGAGGGGCATCTTGAATGGATCTCCTTTCAACTCCTAGAACAGGAGACTGTCTTAGAGCTTGCTTCTTTTTCTTGTTCTGTGACACAGTGGCTGCTCAGAGGAGATGCTGATCGGGAGAAAATAGGGTTCCCCCCACATTTTCCATGTAGAAAAAAGGCTTGAAAATGCAGCGTGAGCCGGGCACTGGTGGCGCATGCCTTGAATCCCAGCACTCGACAGGCAGAGGCTGGCGGATCTCAGAGTTTGAGGCCACCCGGTCTACAGAGTAACTTTCAGGACAGCCAAGGGTACACAGAGAAACCCTGTCTCGAAAAAAGAAAAGAAAAAAAAACAAAAGAAAGGAAACTCAGCATGAGCTCAAATCTATATGCTTGAGAATCTGACCGTGGCACTTGCATTGCTGAATTACGCAAACTGGTATCTTCTAGGTGCTAGGTCCTGGAGCCAAGTACACTCAGTTTCCCCAGCATGGTTTTAAGTTTACAATGTCTCGGAAGCCAGACTACTTTACTGTCTCATGTATAGAATTGTTCAAGAAGATAGTTTCTTTAAAACTGGATGGAGTAAAACATAAAATTTTGTAATTTAGTTTTTTCTGGAAAATAATTTATTTTTGTAACCCCGCACAGCTTTTTTTTTAAAAAAAATATTTTTATTTTTCAAAATTATTACATTTGTATCTACAAAATATTCATTGTTAATGATAGATTTTTTTAAAAAAAGAAAACATATTTTACACATGACTAAATTACTTGAGAAGCATTCCTAGAAGGTACATCGCTGAGCCCAATAGCGTCATTTAAAATTTTTTGGTGCGTATTGCCAAGCTTCTGTCTGGAAATTTTGTACCTATTTATAGTCCATGGTGCATGAAATGTAAAGTATTCTCATCCCTCCCTTTTGGTGTGTGTGTGTGTGTGTGTGTATTGTGTGTATGTGTGTGTTTGTGTATGTGTTTATGTGTGTATGTCTGTGTGTGTGTTATGTGTGTATGTGTCTGTGTGTATGTGTGTTTGTGCATGTGTGTATGTGTGTGTTTGTGCGTTTTGTGTCTGTAGATCAGAGGACACCTTGAGTGTCATTCTTTAGGTGCACTATAACTTAATTTTAAAGATTTATTTTTATCTTATGGGTATGAGTGTTTAACTGCATGTGTGTATGTGAACTATGTGTGCCCAGTGCTCATGGAGGCCAGAGATGGTACCAGATAACCTAGGATTGTTATAAACAGTTGTGAGTTGTCATGTGGGTTCTGGGAACTAAATCCGAGTTCAGAGGTACCCTTCACCTCGGAGCCATTAGCTCCATTTCCCTGACTAGGAAAGAACTTGTTTTGGTTGAGACAGTCTCTCATTGGCTGGCTCTTTCATTAGGGTCGACTGGCTGGGCAGCGAGCCCCAGGGCTCCTCTTGTCAGCCTTCCAGTGCTAGGTTTCTGAGCACGTGCCACCATGCTTGGCTTGAGATGCCTGCCCTAGTCTATGGAGTGGTGGGATTGCAATAAGTGTTTTACATTTCTCTTCATTTTATTCTTATGAACCCTGCTAAGAACAGAGAGGATCGGTGACCTGCCGAAGGCCACAGCATTGAGGAATAGAGCTGCAATCGAAAGCAGGCAGGTGCAGCCAGGTCCCATGCTGTTGCCTACGATCCTATTGCTGTGGCAGAGGATGTAAGAAAACCAGCAACATGATGCTGTGGCAAAGGTTTGCCCCTCTTTCAGAGCCTCTGAGTGTGGCAATGGCTTTGCCTCTTAACTCTCCTCCATGCTCCTGGTAGGTTAGGGATAGACTGGTTTTCCCGGAGCAGAACCTTTAGTCTTGGACTAGAGAGATGACTGCTCTTCCAGAGGACCTGAGTTCCCTTCCTAGACTCCACATCGGAGGGTTCATAACTAACTGCCTCTGCTTCAGCTCTAGGGGACCCAACACCCTCTTCTGGTCTGAGGACATCTGTGCATACTTGGCACACACACTTGGCATACACACAGCACCCATACATACACACACACACCCAATACACACACACACACACACACATCTCAAAAACAAAACAACCTCCGAACAAAAACAAAAACGTACAAACCTCTGTGTTTACATTTGTAGGGAAACTCGTTTTGAGAGCGTTCTTTTGGAAAGAATAGAAAGTCATTTTGGAGAGCCAGTCCCTGGTCAGTGTCCCCGCACTTCCTCTTCTCCCTTTTCTGTGGCTGCTAGGCCGAGAAAGGCAGCGGACAGTGCTGTGTCTTACTTCCGGGGCCTGTCTTCCTGCCTCTTTCTCCTCGGAAGCACTAAGGGGCAGGATGAGTGCTGGCGGCTCTGCTTGGCTCACTGTATTCTCTAGATGGATGCTGCAGAGGGTGCTGTGGGATCTCAGGCTTTGAAGCCACGCTCACTTTCCTTTTGGGTTTGTTGTGATGGATTGCAAAAACCATGTTTGTTCTTATCGGCGTAACCCTGGGGTTATGTAGGATCATAAGACTTCCTTTTTGAGGAAAAGTCCCAGACAGCTCGCTTATCTCCTTGTTCCATCTGTGTTTGGGGGCGATGGCATTTTTAATTGTCCTTCCTTTAATCTAACCAAAGACTGAACAAAACGAAAAAGTGTTGGACACAAGGAACAGTGTAGGCTTGTATGTTCTGTGTGCTAGATGGGCTTGGGAGGACCATACATCTCGGGCTCCGGACCTGGGGAGACAGTTGCCACAGCTAGAGACATGTCCAAAAACAAGATTTCCCAGCATTTATGTTTGAGGACCCAAAGGGCACATGTAGAAAAAGAGTGTCCCCCTGGGGATTTCCTGTTAGCAATGTTACCTCTGAAGATTGAAGGCTATGATTCAGTGCTGGGTACCCAGTGTTTAGCTGAAGACCCCAGCTGTTCCCGCATCAGGTGTGACGTGGATGAAGGCACAGACAGAATGATGATGGTAATGGTCCCGACATCACAGGGTGACCCAGCTTCAGTGAGAACCCCTGCCTTGTCGAGTGGCAGCTACTCAGTGCCTAGTTACCGCTGTCGTGACCCCTACCCCCTTGTCACCCGAGGGATGCAGAAAGCATGAGTTTGAGACAGGTTTGACTTTGCATGTGCCTACGTATACGCAGTTCAGTTCTGGTACAGCTTGCTAAGTGTTTGGGCACGTTTAGAAGGAGTCTTGAGGACGCCGTCACCTCGACCCTCTTCAGGGTGTTAGTGCTTTTAGACCACCCTGAGTGGTGTGAGCTCAGGGATGTCACGGAAGCCCAGCGCTTTCCGTGCGTGTCGCTCTTCCCGCATTGCTGTGATGTCCTTTGCCTTTCAGTCACAATCACGTGATGAAAGAACGCAGGCAGTAAGCGTTCCAGGCTTTTTTTTTCCTCCAATGGTATAAATTATCACTCATCCTACTATCCAGGTTTACGTTTGGTTTCACACCATGGCCTTTGCAGAGGAGTAAGACTTATCCCAGTAAAAGCATAGCCCCCAGTTTCCATATGTGATGTAGACCTCATCCAAATGCACACAGGAACAAATAATAAAGTCAGTATAATTTGTTACACACAGCATTCAGTTATTATATATTACCTTTATAATAACATTTTGGAATAAAACATTTCCATTTATTTATTTATTTGTTATTTTTGTTTGTTTGGTGTGTGTCTCAGGGTGGGCGGGCCACGGAGAGAGCATGGAGATCAGAGAACGACTTTCCAGAGTTGATTCTCTCAGTCCACAGTGTTGGTTGCAGGAGTCGAACTCAGGTCGTCAGGCTTGACATCAGGTACCTTGGCTAGCTCAGTCATCTTGCTGGCCCCAAATCAAGTATGAAATGTCGTTGCCATCAGCAGACAAACAAGGGTCCGGCAGATGTCATTGGAGAGGAGATTTAGGACATTTTGAATCTTCCTAGATTCTTATTTCATAAATGAACATTTCATGCATCAGATGAGTAAAAGATGCTAATTTTATTCACACGGCTAGGTAAACTTTTTTCAGGGAGAAGTAATCATTCAAATAGTTATTTAAGATTCAGAAACCAAAACAAAAAAGAAAAAAAGATTCAAATTTCATGAGAATATTCAGGAAACGCATTTTCCCACTTTTCTAACAGGGCCAGAATTTGCATTCTTTCATATTCTAACTAAAAAATGCTGTAACTCACTAAATTAAACCTAACGTTAAGTTCTTTTGTGGTAGAACTAAAACATGCTACCATTCACTAGTTTAAACCCAGTGTGTGCCAGACGACTTTGAAATGTGAGTATAGTTAGTGACCAGGACGCCCTGTTTCCTGCACAGAAGAGAAGCAACAATATGTTCTGAGGTTGGAAGTAACTTCAAATCCACTGCCCTTACCTGTAATTGGAAGGGTACAGAAGTCTGGAAGTTCTGGTCACGACCCCTCTGGCAGACGCTGAGTCAACATGAAGCTACTCATAGCATTCATTTATCCCATTCAGTGGGGATGTATGCATTTTGCTACAAACTATTGTTTTGCTGATTTAAGAGGGTCTGCCCTAAACACAGCTTGGGCGTCTTGTGTTCCACATGGTATATGTACCTTGTTGTCCTTCTAAATCCAAACACTTTGAATTTTGAAACACCCCTGGCCCAAAGGTCTTGAGTAAAAGATGGTAGCTTGTTCTAGTGCGGTAGTTTTTTCAGTCATAGGAACCTCCCATCTTGGTTTTTCTAAGAACAGCCCCAGTTTTTCTTTTCTTAGATAAAGTCTCATCTACGTAGCCCAGGCTGGCCTCAGTTTTGATTCTCTTGAGGATTGTCCCTCTTTATATCAGTTCCCAGGATAGCCACGAATAATAAGGCCTGATCTCTACTCAACTGTCCCAGCTTGATCAATAAGTTACATGATCACCATGCTGATCACCGTGAACTGTTGGTTATAGGCATTGTGGTGCTCGTGGAGAGAATTAAGTTCCTAATGAATTCCTATATATGGGATTCAAAACAAGCAAGATTATGTCTTATAAATCTAAAATAATATAACATTATTTATAAGAAGTAATTCTAAAATATATTCCTTACAGCCTCCTTTGGCAGAATTCCCTCCAGCACATACAGATGATATTTCTTTTCCTAGTGGCCTATCATTTTCTTTATTGCTGTTGCCTATGAATTTCCCTTTGCTCTTCATGATGTTTGATGTTAATGTCATGGTCCCCACGGGGGAATGCTTTGCAAGATTTCCAGTGAGTACTTACACCTAATGGGTAGTACTGCAGTTATAGCTAGATAGATTTTTTCTTATACATGCCTACCTCTGAAGTTTTTATATAAGTTAAGTGTAGTAGGATATCATTAATGAGGGTTAGAGAGATGGCTTAGAAGTTAGGAGTGCTTGCTGCTCTTCCAGAAGGCCCTAGTAGGGTTCCAACATCTTACAACCACCTGCAGCTCAACCCCAGGGGATCTGATGCTCTTCTGGCCTTTGCAAGTTACCTGCACTCATCTGCACATATTCCCCCCTAGACAGACAGACAGACAGACACACACACACACACAATACAAAAGGAGAGAGATAAAGAACATAGTAATAAAGTAGAACAGTTCTAACATAATAGCACAATAAGCTACTTAAAATTTATAAATTGTTTATTTCTGGAACTTCCGTTTAATATTTTCAGACAGTGGTTGACCTCCCCTAATGGAAACAATGGATAAGGGAGGCTACTGTAGCAGGTTACTGGTTATTTATTTTAAAATACTTATTAGCTTTTGCCATACTCCATCCAAGGCCTTGGAACAGAATAATAAAAAAAGAATTGGTTTTGTTCATGGTGATTTCTTAACTAGTGGGGCACACAGATTTGAGGGGCTTTACTTGGGGATGCTAGAAAATCTTGCTTAGGGAGTAGTAATTTTGAAGCTAAATCAGAAAAAGGAATAAGCCAGTTTATTAGTTACCATTTTGAGGGGGGGAGTGGGGCAGGAGACACTAGGTTGCCCTAGCTGGTCTAGAACTCATTGTGTAGACCAGGCTGACCTTGAACTCTCAGAGATCCACCTGCCTCTGGTGCTGAGATCAGAGGCGTGCACCACCACACCTGATCTTAGTTACTTCTCTGTGGCTGTGACCTGATTGCTGGCCCATTTGGATGTATAGTTCACTGAGGCCAAAAGGCATGGCGGTGGAGATGGCTGCCTGCTGTAGCCGTAGGAGAAAGAGGCTGTTGACTCGTATCTGAATGGATCAGCAAGCATTGAGGGAACAGGAGCTGGAACTGGGCTAAAAACCACAAGGTCTGCCTAATAGCAAGATACTTCCTCCAGTTAAGTGCTCTGTCCTAAGGGTTCCAAAGAGGATTCCCCTAAATCTCCCCAAACAGCTCTGCTTGTTGGGAACTAAGTACTCCAACATGTGAGCCAGTGAGGGACATGTCACTTTCTCAAACTGTGACAGCAGGTGAATGAGGACATACTTGAGGCTGAGGGACAATAGGTGAAGAGGCCTTGGGGGAAGACAGTCCCTGCCCACCCCCTCCCAGAAGTTTGGGGAGCAAGGACAACACAGCACAGGGCCTGGAAGGGAGTCCGTGTGTGTGACATCAGTGGGCATTCAGCAGAGCGACAAGATCTTATTTGTGTATTTAGACAGCGTTCTGGCTGCAGAGCCAATGCTGGGGCAGGCATGTGGGTGGCGGAGGGCAGTCGGGATGGCTGTTTGGTACAGTCTTTGCAGAAGGAAGCAATTGTTCTTGAGCCACTGGCTTCGTTTTCCAGGCTCACAGAGTCTTAGCTGTTCCTCCCGGACAATAGTTATATGTGCTGTGCTTGGTCCTCTGGGGTCAGCCCAGGGACTGTGATTTCCAGGCTGGCTGGAACAAGCAGAACTGAAGGCTCATTCAGGCTTCCTTCTGCAGATGAGGGGAAGTTGCAAATGAGAAGACGAGGGTGAAGCCCTGACTCACGGTGGGACTCTGTGCAGCCAAGTACCCAAGAGGCTGTGGGAGTGGGCATTGCTGTCGTGCTAGACAATGAAACAGGGCCGAGGAGGACAGCTTTAGGAACTGATGGGAGATGGGGAGCTTTCCGAAAATTGCCTGAGGAGTCTTGGTGGGGTGGGAACTTCGAAGATACACAACCTGCAGCTGCTTAGGAAGGGATACCCCTCATGTTTTTCTTTGTTTACCGGACTAACCTATAGGAGGTGAGACAGTACTTGTGGGAAATCAATGCCCTTTTAAAAATGTAAAAAGCTGCCCTTAAATATTAGTATAGGAATTTCACCAGGGGTATGTCTTTGATGTCTACATTTGAGAGACTTCTCTAGGGAAGCAGGCAACCTCTCTGGTCATCTTTTTAATTTTCTATGCACCCTAACAGTTTAAGTGAATTATGAGCCGGCACTGCCCACCCTTCCCAGGAAATGAGGTCCAGTGCCACATTGATCAGATGATAGTGGCTGCGTTGGGTCGCCCCTGAGCGCGGGCAGGACAAATGGATAGAGGTGTATGTGCTTAGTGTCTCAGTTGCCTGTCCTAGGAAGAAGGGCCAACAGCTTAACTCAAGAAACTTAACACAGAGACTTTTCCAGGGTTTGTTATATTTTGCAGAAATTTGTTTCCCTCCCGCCTTGTAAATTATTTACACACTTTGCTATTGTCTTCCCTGCCAAGCCCTTTCCTTGTGAACTAATTTCAGACTTAGACCAAAGTTACAGGAATAGCACAAAGAGTCTCTTTTCTTTCCACCCCCACCCTCCCTCCCAGAACCCTGAGAGGTTACTTCCTAATTCTGATGTCCTTTCTCTCCTGAATACTTGAGTGTCTTTCCTACGTTAAAGACACTCTTCAACGTCACCACAGCGTGACTGCCAGAACCAGGAAGTGCCCTGGTGCATGGGTACCATTAATTCACGGATCCATTCAAGTTTGCCAGATGTCTCAATAATGGCCTTTGTGTCTGATCCAGGGCCTGGCGTCGCATTCAGGAATTCTTCCTTTTTAGTCTGTCCTCAGCTTGCACGGACTTGACATTTTTGACAATTACAGGCCATTACTTTCTAGAATATCTGCCAATCCGGCCTCACTGGGCATTTCCTCATGGTGTTTATTCAGGTCATAGACTTTCAAATAGCATCGTTACAGGCATGATGCCCTCATCTGGCATCCTCGGGGTTCTACACGACTCTGATTGGTCCCTTTCCTGATGATGCTCATTTCATCACTTGATTAAGGAGTAAGTAAGTAGCCTTTCTTTGTTGGAAAGCTATTTTCCCCTTTGTAGTAAAAATACTTTGTGAGAGGTACTTCAGTACTAAGGTCCCATTTATCAGCCTTTCTCTTACATGTTAGCATTTATCAATCTTCTCCTCCTCCTTCATTTTTACATGTATTTTTTTTATTTGCGTGTGTGAGTTGGGGGTACATGCCAGGACGGGTGTGTGGGGGTCAGAAGGCCACTGCCATCGTCAGTTCTGTTTTGCTATCATGTATGTTCTGGGGATTGAACTCAGGCCGTGATGCATGACAGTCAGTGCCTTTGCCCATTGAGCCATCCCACCAGCTCTGGTTTTCTGCTTCTTGAGACAGGATCTCATGGTATAGCCCAGGCTGCCCTCAGACTATGTAGCTCCCACAGGCCTTGAACTGGGGACAGTGTACCAGCCTTGGGCTCCGAGATACTGGGTGTACAACTGTGCCAACATGCACTGCTTTTCATTGATGCTTCTTAAGTGAAGAATTACTACTTTGCTGGGTACCAAACGTTAATCTCTAGTTCCTATTGTTCTGCTATGTTTGTTGATTGACATTCTACTTTATGGAAAAGCTTACTCTATGTTTACTTACTCAAGGATGCTTACATTTTTCTTATTACTTATTTTTTATGGAATTTTAAATCTTTTTTTATTGTTTTTATTGAGCTATATATTTTTCTCCACTTCACTCCCTTCGTCTCCACTCCCCTTCTACCTTCTTCTATGGTTCCCATGCTCCCAGTTTACTTAGGCAATCCTGTCTCTTTCTACTTCCCATGTAGATTAGATCCACGTGTGTCTCTCTTAGGGACCTTTTTGTTGTCTAGTTTCTCTGGGATTGTGACTTGTAGGCTGATTTTTCTTTGCTTTATGTATAAAAGCCACTTATGAATGAGTACATATGATATTTGTCTTTCTGACTCTGAGTTACCTCACTCAAAATGATGTTTTCTAGATCCATCCATTTGCCCACAAATTTCAAGATGTCATTTTTTTCTGCTGTGTAGTACTCCATTGTGTAAATGTACCACATTTTCCTTATCCATTCTTTGGTTGAGGGGCATTTAGGTTGTTTCCAGGTTCTGGCTATGACAAACAATGCTACTATGAATGTAGTTGAGCACATGTCCTTGTGGTACGATTGAGCATCCTTTGGGTAGATAGCCAAAAATGGTATTGCTGGGTCTTGAGGTCTTTTTGTTACTTATTTGATGCTCAGATTGTTTCTGATTTGGCCAGTGCAGTCGCATTAAGCTGAAATTTGCTGCTGTTTCTTTTTTCTTTTTCGATACGTTCTTTTATTCTTTGAAGACTTTCCTATTTTCTTGTCCTACATAAGTAAGTAAACATTCTGCTTAAGGCTTGACTTTTGTGTTCCCTGGCCTGGCCTTGGAATCAACCACTGCTCTAAGAATCTCTGGCTCTGGCTACTGGGATATTCAGGAACTAAGATCTCAACAAGGGTGTGCTTATTGCCCTCGATGTGTGTCTTAGGGTGCACTATTGCTGTGAAGAGAACCCGTGACCATGGCAGTTCTTAAAAGGAAAACATCTCCTTGGGGTTGGCTTTCAGTTTCAGAGGTTCAGTCCGTCGTCGTGGTGGGGAGCATGGTGGTGCGCGGGCAGGTGACACTGGAGGAGTTGCTGAGAACCCTGCATCTTTCAGGCAACAAGAAGTTGGCTGAGACACGGGGTAGTATCCTGAGCATAGGAAACTTCAAAGCCCACCCCCACAGTGACACACTTCCCCCAACAAGGCCACACCCGCTCCAGTAAAGTCACATCTAGTAGTGCAGTTCCTTATGAGATTATGGGGGCCAGTTACATTCAAACTATCATAATGTTTATGTTGCTCATCCCAGACTCTCTGAGAGGACAGGGTAGAGAGCACATATGTGTATGCACATACATGCATATTTATGATATAATATACATCCATACTTACACATCCACATTCTTTTCACATCTACATTTATTTCTGTATTTTAATATGTGGAAAAGACCACAGATTCAAGCTGGTTCTCTCGCCGCTGCCCAGTGCCCTCCATGATTCTAGCCTTCTGTGTGTAACTTCCTTCCACTTAGTCTGACTGCTGACTGCATTCTGTATCACCCCGTGGCCTGCACGGGTGATTGCAGGGCTCCATGGCTGCCTCACTGCCGTCAGGATGTCTTCGTTGTCCCCTGCCTCTTGTTAGTGATCCCGCACGAGGCCTCCGCCTCCTATAGCGGAACCCTATCCTCTGCTTCTTATAGCGGAACCCTATCCTCTGCCTCCCTGCCACTGTTTTCTTCCTGCGTGGTCCTCTGTGCCCCATGCGGCCTTCCTGCTTCCACATGCAAGGATGCAGCTGCCTTTCCCCAATGAAGCCCCCGTAATGCAGCTCCCATACTCACCGCTTGTGTCTATTAGCTTTTGTACACCCGTGACCACAGATGGTGCAACTGAAAGCGGCAGAAATGGATGCTCTCATGGTTCTGAAAGCCAGGAGCTGGAGAGCATGGTGTTGGCCAAGTTGCTTCCTTCTGAAGCCCCAAGGGAGAAGCTGCTGGGCAGCACCTTCCCCTTGCTTCTGGTGTTGCTGGCAGGCCTTGATTCTGTGGTTTGGAGATGGGTTAAACCCTCACCCCCACCCCCCGCTGCCTTTTGAGTGTGCCCTGCCAGAGTCCAGATGTCATCCCCATTGAAGGACATTGGTCACATGGGATTTGGAGAATGGGCCTGTTGGGTTCAGTTTATACTACTCCGAACGTAATTAAAGGATCCTGAGTACACCACCCCAGATATACTTGTTTGGTATTTTTCAAGTTAATGATTCTGAGAAACTCAAGCACAAGAGTTGACCTGGGAAGCTGTACTTTTGTAAAAATAACCCAAACCATACATCTAAAAGAAAATATTCATTAGAGAGTGTTTGGTCAGAGAGGGTTGCCATGACCACTCTTCCTACCCAAGACTATATCTGCACAATATTTTACTCAGCACACACGCACCTCTCCATACATATGTAAACACCACCCCTCACAAGCCCCAACTGCTTTTGTGGCTCAGGATGTTGCTTCTGCTTCAATCGCCTGCTTCTTTTCGAGTCGCGCGTTCAGTGGGAGGCCTGTGTATGTGGATTAGATATGGCTTTTCTCTTGTTAGTCTGCCTAATGCCATCTTAGTTTGTAGCCCAGCCAAAGACTCTAGAAGAGTAGAAGGAATCCCCCCTCCACACTTTCTCCCCTGTGGTAGGTTCATGTTAATCCAGGGTGGCTTCCTGCTAATGTGAGTTTATCTGCAGATACTCCCCCTTTCCAAGTAATGTCATACTCACAATTTTTGATGGATGGGAATGTTGTGGGGCTGGGGATTTGGGGGAGACGGTGCAAGCTGGTGTATCTGCTTGCTCTGCTCTGCTGAGCGGGCGTTTGGATTAAGTCATTTGCCTGAGACGAGAAAGAGGGAAAGCAGGGAGATGGAATCTCCTTCGGCTGTGTTGATTAATATCACTGTATTATTCCTATTTCTCATCTAAAGTTCAGGCCTTCTGCTGGCGTCAGAACGAATGTAGGAAATCCAGGACTTCGAGTGAGCACAGGCTAGCCTATGCCATGAGGGTGTTAGGCTTCAGTCTTCTGGATATTGTAAGCTTCACTTTTTTTCTGGAAATGTTTATACCTTCTGTATTGGCCACTTTAGGGTTAGGGTATGACGCCATCCCCCAACTGTCTAGCTTGAAACCAGAGAACTCTCCCTTGGTGCAAGTTGCAGGCCAACCGTGTGTCCTGAATCCCACAAGTGCTATTTAACTGGAGCACTTGGGATGAGTCAGTTACGACGGTCACTAACACAGCAGAAGACAGCTTCGTTCTCGTGGTCCACACTGCCCAAGGGGAAGCCTGCTGTGGCACACAGTCCTTGGTAGGTTGTGCTTGACCCTTAATTACCTTGATGGCTGGGAAAACTGTCGCTTCCTCCACTTAATTTTTCACTTCAGTGTTTTGAGCATCCTCATACAAATTATGCCTTTTATATTCTCAATATTTCATTGTTGGGAATAACGTGGACTCTACCACGTTTTATTTAAACATCTCTCTACAGTCTAGCTATTTCAATCCACTTAAGTGCTTCAAAGTTATAAAGAGTGCTCCTTAAACATTTTTCTTCTTTTTCAGAGCCTTATACTGAACCCAGGGCCTTGTACTTTCTGGACAAGAGCTCTGCTACTGAGCTACACCTCCAATCTCTCCTTAAACGCCTTGAACCATAAATTTTGTGTCCACTGAGATGAGTGATTTTTAGCTAATCGCTACTGATCAGAGGCTGTGCTAGGTATATGATCATCGCAAACTGAGGAAGTTACAGCTTCGGGGGGGAGGGGGAATGAAAGCATTTGGTTCTTGGGTTCTGCTACCCTCTGCATTTGGTTCTCGGAGCAGCACCCTAGAAAATGGTTGCAGTTGACAGTGCACCCCCCTCACCACCCAACAGCTTCTAAGTTGGGGAGAGAGTAGAGGAGACTAAAGAGTTTCTGAGTTTAATTATGGCAGGTTGGTTTCTCACTTAAGATAGAAAACCCCAATTCTTATTTCATATAAGATATAGTAATAAAGAGATGCCCAAGTTATAGGCTCCCTCAGCACACTTGTGAGACACACAGGAGCTAAGGAGCTCTTCCCTGGGATGTCTTGGAGGCATGGTGGCTAAGACACTAAGTATCTTACTCCATGATAAGTAAAGACAATGCTGGGACCTTTGGAGGTAGTAATGACTCATTAAGGCATTCCATGTCGGGGCCAGAGAAATGGATCTATGGTTAAGAGTGCCTGAACCAGGATTATATCGCAGCCCCGACATAACAAAGCTGTGCACCCCTATAACCCAAGCTCCAGATGGGATGGAGACAAAGAGGACCTTGGGGTCTTGCTGGCTTCCAGCCTAGCAAGAAGACATAAGTCCCAGGTCAAGGAGAGGCTTTATTTTCAAAGGAATAGGCAGAGATCTTGGGCTCCTGATACCTTCTTCTGGCCTCTGTGTGTGCACACAAATACATACACCTGCTCACTTGCACGTTTAAAAAAATCTAGTTGAACATTGGGGCTGGGGATGTGGGTCAGCAGCTGGTAGAGTGCTTGAGGCATGAAGCAACTGGGCATGGTAGTACACTCTTGTAATGCTACCGTCCAAAGGGTAGAGGTGGGCGCATCAGTTTAAAGTCACCCTCAGCTTCATACCACCAAACTCTTCAACAACAACAACAACAACAACAAAAACCCAGCAAAGTTCCATGCTGCTGAGAGTTGCATCACACCCAGGGGACTGAGCCTGGAGGATCAGGAGCTTGAGGCTAGTCTGGGCTATTTGGTGACACAATGAGATCCTATCTCAAAACTAAACTCCAACTTGTCAGGTTAGTTGGCTATGAACAGGACAAGGTGGCTGGACATTAGCATCCAAATATTTTGTAGTGTTATAAAATTAGTAAGAGTTGGAACTCTGCTGGCCCTAATAAAACTTCCTTGGGAGGAGAGGTTCAAATCTTCCTTCTGAAAGCCAAGAGAAGAAGTAATTTGGGATTGAGAAGTCCAGGCCAGACCGAGCGCTGAGATGTTTAAGTGGTTGGATAGTTCTCAGGCTTGGAATCTGGTGCTCTCGTGAATCTGGCGCTCTTGTGAAGTCCTCGTCATTTTGGAGTGGGAAGCAATATGGCTCCCTAGCTTCCTGTTTCTCTTCCTACAAATGGGCAGGAGGTGGAGATAGGCAGAGAGGAAAGGGGTTAGGTCCTTTAGTGGCTTTCAACACCTGAAGTAAGTGTAAATGTGAATTTAACATGGGGTGGTGGAGCATTAGACTTCTGTGGGATGTCAGCTCCTGAAATAGCTCTCCAGGTTAACCGGAAAGAGGCCAGGCGGGGCACATGCTCCTCCTCCTCTGCTCTCCAGTCGTTTGGAGCACCCGGAAGTGTATGCAATGGCCAGGTGACCCTGCCTTAGGAAACAGGCTTCAGGGAAGCAACTGCAGAGTGTACCCAAGTGATGCAACTGGGGAAAACCCCCTCTGGTTCTTTTCCTTTCCCTGATTCTTAAGGAAAAGAGGGTGGAGAAAGGCTGGAGAGAAGGAAGACACTTTTGCCTTAGAGCACAGGGAGTGGGGGAAACACTGTTTTCCTCGGCAAGCTACAGAAGTAAAACTGTGCTTGGTCAGGGTGTGCAGAAACTTCTGCAAGTCCTGTTTTTCAAGAAGGCACCAGAGGGGCTGGATAAAGGAAGTTGGAAAATGGCTTCCTATTCAATAGACTCGGTCCCGGGAGCTGACACTGGGTTTGTTGTACTGTGTTCCCCAGCCCCACCTGTGGCCCCACTGCACAGGTTCCCAATGTGGATGGGCGAGGTGGTGACACCCCGCCCGGTGGACCCCAGTTTGGCCTGCAAAAGTGTGTGTGTTCTTTACCCGAAGGATAAATAAATAAGGATCTAAGATGGCTATCCAAGCCCCAGCTTTCATGATCAGCAGCTCTGTCACCTTGAACTCTTTATTTAACCTTAAGTGCTGGCTCCTCCGTCTGTAAATTAGAAGTCACAGCAGCACCTTCATGCTGTGGGTGCCCTGAGCTAATGCTCTTAGTGCCTATCACTTGCACAACATAATTAAACTCTTGGACAGGGTAGCTGTTGTTATCCTTCTGCCTGGTGTGGGGAGATGCTGGACCTGACAGCTGGTGGTGTCCACAGGAGCTTGCAGGTCTAAACTGGGATCATTTAGTTATTTACACTCGAGGTCCTCCACTTACCAGCAGGCCGTGTTCTGAGAGGTGACTGAGCTTGAAGATGGGTCAGGTTCTCACTGTATACAGTTTCAGTGTCAGGTGCTTAACCGGCCTCCTCTGTCAGCTCCACAGGGGTGCCCAGTAGAGTTACTTTGTTTCCACTAGGTATCTGTTGGGTGACCTTGACTGGGGAAGGTTAGATATGGCCTGGAAACTGCCTTTCCTTCTTTGGTGACAAGAATTGTCTCATCCATGCCTGCCACATTTGAGGTGTTAGATGGACGGAAGTGACTGGAAACTTTCTTCTTGGAGTGTGTAGATAAAGTTGATTGTTGCGAGAGTCTGCTGGGTAGAATTGATCTATGCTTCTTAGGTGTGGTGTGGAAGAGTGCGGTCATATGCGTCTCCACATACAGAAATGTCAGCGCAGCCTTCCAGCTCCAGAGGGACCTTTGTCTTGATGGATTAAAGCGCAGAAAATTGAAACAGACTAGAAGACAGTGAGAGCCTGTGTTAAGTAACTGTTAGAGGTTGTGTTAGAAGCTCAAAGGAAGGGGGATGGGCCCTCAGTTGTGGGATAGACACTGAAAGAGATAGCACTTGACAATCTGCAGAGGGCTGGTTGAGTATCTCCTGACTAGGCCTTTTCCGAGCTCCAGCCTCATGCATCTCGTTGGCCATTCAGTATTATCTTGACTGTCCCAAGAAGATCTCAAACTAGTAGGCCAGAAACCAACCTCTGCATGTCTTCAAGCCACATTGGGTTGCAATGGCTCCCATTGTGTCTGAAAGCAGGAAAAGAGATCACAGAGATGCACAGACGTTTGAAGGTGGAGGAGAACTAGAAATTTAGAAGGAAGAGCCTGTTGGTTTACGCATTCTCCATGAAGCAACCGGCAAGATCATTTGCTGCCATTGAGGGTGGAGGTGAATCACAGAAACCCGAGGTAGGTGAAAGCTGAAGAGACTTAGGTGAGGACGGAGAGGAGGAACTGGGAAGCCAACAGCAGCGGAGGCCTGCAGAGGCTTTGAGAGATCGGTGGAGGCGATGAGCCCTTGGTTCGAGCTGTCATAATCATTTGAGCATGAGCGAATGAGGCAAGGTGAGGAGACCCATTTGTAGTGAGGCCGTGGTAGAGCTACTGTGTTGGAATGAACGTGGCGCCAGAGAACACTCTAGGGTGGAGAAGCAAGAGAGCCAGGTCAAGTCAAGGGAAAGCGACTGGGGGAGCCTGCGCTTAGTCGGCAGAGCTAAGGCATAGGGTTGCTAGAATGGTTCTGGGAGATATTGAAGACCTAGGAAGGGTCCTTGAAGGTCATGGTAAGAGGTTTGGACTTTTCCAGAAGGATCGTGGCAGCCTTGTTTCTGAGACTGCCAAATGTAATGAGGAAACAGACTGAAGGCAGAATGGCTACTACAGGATTGCTGGGTGGCACAGACGAGGAAGGCACCATGGGTAACCAGGCTGCACTGGTAATGATGAAGAGGGTATGGTCATAGGGCAGCCCCATGGGGAGCAGACTGCTAGGCGTGGCAATCAGTGGGAAGGCCAGGGAAGTGGTAATGAGTGAGGTCAAGTCCAGAGGGGTCAGTCAAGAGTCAAAAGAGGAGCAGCTGTTTTCCCATGAGTGTGCCTGGCCTGGGCCCCTTACTGTCGCCTTGGTCTCGGAGCTGCTCTTCAAGCCCAGTGGGACCTCTCAGCAAGCACACGAGTATTGCAGGTTACGTGCATCTTCAGGGCCTGCTCCCTGTCTGAAGAGTCGCTCTTGCGAGGATGTAACGAGAGCCACTTTGTGGGATGACCACCATGTCGGCTGTCATATCCCAAACTGGAGATATTCTAGTGTCTGTTGAGCACGTATACGGAGACCCTAAGGCCCTTCTGCTGTGTGTTTATCGTGGTGATACAACAGTACCCATTATGACCAGACGCTAAATCAAACCACGTTGGGTACCAGAGGAGTCTGTACCCAGAGACAACGTTGTTTTTTTTTTTTTTTGTAAAATTGCTATGGTGGTTTAATATCTTCCAAAAAGACCCAGAAGTTACCTAATCAGAAATCATCCAACTATCATCTGCACGATTCTCAGCTTGGAAAGCGTGTTTTGTGATAGCGCATTCTGGAATTTTAATTTCCTATATGCATTTGCTTTCCATTAGTAATGAGCTCCACTCACTGCCAGCCTCCCCCTGTCCCATGACTCACTTGGAGATGTTTGTTAAACATCGGGGATGCGGAAGGCCATTAGATTAATGGGCACTAAGTGGCAGTGATTTGCCCGACTAGAGGCATATCAAAATTACTCCAGCATAATGAAAGTGATTCCTGCTCCCAAGCCCCAGAGAGTTTGCCTCGAGTGCAGCTGGGGGAATTGTCTTTCGAGGTTCGCCAGGTGATAATATCGCACAGCAATTTTAGGGACTGGGATAAATGCAGAACAGAAAAGGTAACCGTGGCTTGGGATGCTTTGGGGTGGCCATTTACTGAGTAATAGAATCAATGATTGAATTGCTTCTACCTCTATGGAGAAAACAATGGGCTGGAAACTTTGGAAACTCGTTCTTTGTGTGTGTGATGTGTGTGCATGTGCACGCGTAAGGTGTGGGTAAGAGTGCACCTCTGTGTACATGCATATGGAGTCAGTGTCTGCCTTCCTTATCTATCTTGTGTTCTGAGCTAGGATCCCCTCTGAACGTAGAGCTGGTTCACCTAGGTTGGCTCGCCAGCAAACTCCTCCCAGTATGGGAATTACGGATGTATGCATTATGCCTGACTTTTACAGGGATCCTGGGGAGCAGGTCCCCATTCTTTCGTGGCAAATACTTTACTGCCGAGCCGTCTCCTCAGCTTGAAACTTGTTCTTTTTATTTCTTTCATGTGTATCTGTGTGTGCCTGAGTGTATGCATGTGTGCCACATGCAGACAGTGCCAACGGAGGCCAAGACAGGGCATCAGATCCCTTTACAGACGGCTGTAGGCTGCTCATGGTGGGCGCTGAGAGCGGAACCCAGGTCTTGTAGAAGAGTAACAAGTGATTTACTACTGAACCATTTCTCCAGCGCCCCCTTAAATGTATTCTTTAATGAATTGGACATACATTTTTTTTTAAAGTTTCATGAAACAGTGAATTCGGAAATAAAGATAAAGTTGATGGAAAAAGCATTAGGTTTCCCCCACTTTGTCTGGCACTCCGCTGAAATGTCAGATCATCTTTCTGGTTTCATGACTGACAGCCGTTGACTTACTCCTTCATGTTCCACCAGAATATGTAGAGTAGTATGTACAAATACCAAAGACGGAGCAATAGACATAGCCAAGTGTGAGGGTCTCAGAACCCTTAGCATGTCATGTCCTATCGTCTTGGCTCTGAATCTGATCTTTATGTGCAAGCAAATACCAGTAAGTTTCTGTATATTCATTTATGTCTCCCAATAGCCCACAGGTTACTAAGGATGGATGTATTTCTTCTTGTCTCCCTGTATTCCTCATTTGCCTCCTGTTTCCTGCCAACATTCTTTTTCCCTGTCTATACACGCGCGCGCGCGCGCTCACACACACACACACACACACACACACACACACACACACACACACACACTGTCTCTCTAAATGTTCAGTCTAACTGCAATTCTTTTTAAACTTTATCAATCATAGTATTAGTATCAACCAGTATGCTAGAGCGCCGTATATGCTAAGATACAAAATAGAAAGAAATTTCTTAAAATGACGTTGACTATATTTGTAGCGCCCTCTTTTCTATTTTATGCTTCAATGCATTAAAATAAAATTAAACTTGCTGGTTGTAAACAAGAATACCAGTCTTAATGAAAACAAACAAACAACAACAGCTCCCCAACAGACTGCATAGTCTCTTAGTGGGCCACGGCCAGGGGTTTGAGAACACAGTGGGTTCTGGAGTGGCCTTTGGAGGCAGAGGGCAGATTTGAACTTCATCTCCACCGCATCTTGAGGTCAGGCTAAGTAAGTGGCTTCATTTCCTGGCTGGGCTACGAGATGGCGATGAGACATTGTGCTCTGGTGGCTTGTTGGAAGACCTAATGAAGTTATTCATGGAAAGCTTTTGCTCGGTCGCTAGTAAGCCCTGAAATGAATATGATATTGAAAACCATGGTGACGTCATGGCTCAGCTTCAGCTCCCTCCCTGTTCAGGTCCTTCTGCACTGAAGTTCTTACTGTTGCTGTGAAGCACACAGCAGTTTGTGTGAGGAGTATAGACTATCATATAAGAAATGAATTCATAAGAAATGGTGAAAGCTTATTGCATGTGGAGGGAGAATTACTTCTGGGAGTTGCTGTCTTAGTCCTTTAACTTTACCGTAGGCTTTTTTTTTCCTTTCCATTTCTGAAGGGAACATCTCTCCCCCTTTTCTCGTCTCCCCTCACCCCTACTCTGCCTCCCTTTTAATTTTTCTTTTTAACTTATTACCATCTTTGGGGATGTGGTGCCCTTTTAACTACTTTGACTCATCTCTAAAACGTAAATAGTGGTATCTGATGGTTAAGGCTGTTGTGTGTGTTCCTGAAGAGCATCATTAAATATCTAGGACTTGTTGCTCCTATGGTAGGTGGTTCAGGAGCTTCCTTCACCTGTGATTTTGCATGGGTCAGTTTCTCTGTCCTCATCAGCCATACCCCCCCTCAGCTCCGCTTTGATCCATTTTTGTCTTCCTCATCGTCTCTGCTGAACTCTCCTTCCCCAGGCATTTCCTCCCATCCAATATGCTCTTCCTCCGTCACAATGCTTTCCTTGGAAATCCAATTAATAGTGATTTATGTATTCCTTATGAACTGGTTAGCTTAGTTGGCAATTAATCACAGACGAGTCTCTGGCCTCTGCTGCATCATTTTATTATGATAATTACAGAATTATTAGTTGGCTTTATGTGATTTATGTCTCACATCCTCTGCTAATTTATGGCTTCCCAGAGGGTAGTGGTCACAGTTGACATATCTTTGAATACTCCCACCCACGACAGCATTTAGCACAGTTTTCTGTAATACTATGTTGTAAGATCTGCTGAGGGTAGCTGGAGACCCAGACAGCGTGCGCCTGAAGATGAGAGTGCCCAGTAGCCAGCACCATGAGAGAAACTCTTTCACCAAGAAAATTAGATCGACACCAGCTTTTATCCCAAGAGCAAAAAGTCCTGGAGGCTGGAAAGAGGGCTGGGGACATAGCTCGGTGAGGAGGGCTGGTAAGAGACCAAGGGCCCCATGAACGCTATTTAAAAATGGTGTAGCTGCAGAAGAACTGGGGCAGGACGTGACTGTCGCCAGCTTCCAGGACACTGGCTCACACTTCGCTCTGTCCTTAGGCAGTTACCTCCTGTCTTCTCTTCATCGCTTCTGGCTTTTACCTGTCCTGCTGTGTGTCATTCTGTAGTGAGCTGATAAACTGTATAGAAAATTCTGGAAGGCAACAGCTGTGTGTTGTTAAAATTTTAATCTAATCTCTCTCTATCTCCATCTCTATATATTTGTTTTGAGTCAGGTCTCATTGTACAATCCATGCTCACTTTGAACTTAACCCCCCTGCCTTGGCTTCCTGAGTACTGGAGTCCAGAGTCGTAGGATGCCTCACCAGGCTTAGTCTATGGTGGGAAGCTGCATGTTTCTGTCTGAGTAAAAATGTCTTGATTTCATCTTTATTCTTTACAGGAAATATGTCTGTGCATAAAATCCACAAAGCAGTCATTTCCTTTAATACTCTTTCTTTAAAATTAGTTTTGTATTGTGTGTGCACGTGTGCGCGCGCATGCATGTGTGCAGCCTGCAACAGGTCAGAGCATAACTGCAGGAGTTCGCCCTCTGCTTCCATCGTGGCGTGGTGGGGACTGAGCTCAAGTCACCTGGCTTCATGGCCCGTGAGTTTTCTCGAAGGCCGTCTGTCTTCCGTTGTTTCTGTGGAGCATCGACCTACAGAGTGTACAGGCCTGGGATGTTTTAATGTCTTATAGCCTTTTTAAAAAAAATTATTTAGGTGTGGTTTTTATTTGTGTCTGCCCATTTGGGGTTTTCAGTGACTTTTTAGTCTGTGATTAGCGAATGTCTGGCCATGGTCTCCTCCAGAAACGTTTTTACCTCATTCCTCCTGTCAGCACAGACTGTCAAGTTACCCGTATTTTAAACCCTAAAGGGTTTTCTCCGTGGAATTTATGATCTTCTTCTTACATGTTTTCACCTTTTTGTCTTTCGTTTCCTTCTGTATCTTTCCTTTGACCTGTTTTCGGTTCACATATTATTCCCCCACCCCCCGTATCAATGCTATTTTTAGGCCCATCCTTGAGTTCTTAATTTTAATGACATCCATTAATTCTATAATTAAAAATTTTTAAGTAGTTTAGCTAACAAAAATTTTCCACCTTTGCTTTTTATTTCCTCAACATATTAGGCACAGCTGTTTTTAAAACCATCCGAGGGCTGGGTGGGGTGCTTCAGGCTTTCAGTCAGAGTCTGGGAAGCAGAGAGAGGTGGGTCTCTGTGAGTTTGGGGCCAGCCTGGTCTACACAGTGAGACGCTTTCTAAAATAAAGGCCTGAAGACATTGAGTCTATGTCTTTGTACACCATTATATCCATATATCCATTATGTGTCTGTATCCCACAGGCCTGTTTCCATCGTTCGTTATTTCTCCTGACCCTCTGCTTGCTGCTGTTTATATGTCTAGCTCTGGTAACTCATGGTGACTGCCTATGAAGAGCTGCAGAGATCATGGTTACCTCTCAGATAATGTTATTTTCTTGAGCACAAGATTTACATTTACTTTTTGGAAGCTCTAGTCTAGTTTAATTTGATTAGAAGTTGAGATGATTCAAAACTGGGTTCCCATCTTCACTTGGTGAGTTTCCACTTTGTGTGTGTGTGTGGCACACGTGTCTGTGTGTATCCAGAAACCTCAGGTCAACATCGGATCTCTGACAATTGCCCTTTCTTTTATTTTATGTGACACAGTCCGTCATTGAACCTGGAGCTTATCAGTTCTGTTAGCCTAGATGGCCAGCAAGCAAGCCCAGAAGATCCTTCTGTCTCCATTTCCCCCAAAACTAGGTTTAGAGGGTGTGCCACGCCCAGCTCTTTATCTGTCTGCGCATACTATTTCTTCTTATGTTGACTCTCGGGATCCAGCTAAGACCTCAATGTTGCACAGCAAGTGCCTTACTGACTGAACCGTCTTCTGAGCTCATCCATTTATTTTTATTTTCTTTTGTTTGTTTTATTTTATGTTCAATTGTGTGTGTGTGTGTGTGTGTGTGTGTACACGCGAATGCAGGTGCCCTTGGAGGCTAGAGGCATAGGCTCCCCTTGGAGCTGGAGTTATAGGTGGTTGCAAGCCAACTTGGGTGCTGGGAAACAAGCCTTGATCGTCCAAATAAAAAATAACAGCAAGTGCTCCTAACTGCTAAGCTACCTCTCCAGTCCCACTGAGTTATTACTTACTTGGGAAAGCTCCAGGGCCTCCTTTTCCTGGCCGAGTGCTGGTCTTCAGTGGTTGCCTTCATCACCTGAATGTGCCCCAAGTTCTGATCAGCTTCTGAGCCTCACAACCTCCTCCAAGGAGTCGGCACTGCCACTAGGATGGTTTGACATCTCTAGAAGAACAGAACATCAACATGATTGAAATTGTATTTTAGGCAGATGCATGTACTGGTGGCATATAACAAAGAGAAACTAGAAAAGGAAATGTCGAGATGTCAGAATGACAGAGAGGCCATTGGCCACCCTAGTGGAGGGCTTTCTAGAGGAAGAAGTAGACCTGGGCTGCCCGCATTGTATAGACTTGATGGGATCTCAGCTGCCGTAGCAGGTTGCTTTTCAACAGTTCTCCAACCTACCCCTCTCTAGGGATTCGTATGTCCTAACCAAGTCCCTCTCTCCTAGGGCTTCAATGTTTGAATAATAAAACTCTACAAAACCTTAGTGGTAATACCCAGTACATCTGAAGCTAATAGCAAAGGCAGCCATGGGTAGTATTGCCATCCCAAGAACCACATCTCACTTTTTTAGCTGGAAATTCAACATGGCGGCTGACAGCACTATTCAGGGCCATGATGACATTGTCAACTTCACGCGGGGAGGACCGCGCCATGGTGTGTTAATCACAAGTACCTTGCATGGCTTGATGCAGTGACCTCGACACCACCGATTAACCAAACAGTGGTTCCATCTTATCGTGGGTTTTGCTTCCTGTGGTTTCTATTGCCCTGGGTCAACTGTGTTCTGAAAATACTGTGTAAAATTCCATAAAGAGACGTGAACTTTTAAATCACACATTGTTCCGAGAGGTAGAAGGATATTCCATGCCTATGGCTCTATCCATGTGTCCTGTGTATCCGTGTTGTGTGTTACTTTGTCATTAGATCCATCTGAGTTAGCAGATCATCGGCCACAGTATTGCTTTGTCTGCGTTCAGGTAACTTATTCTACTTAAGCTAGCCTCACAGGGCAAGGGGTAGTGAGGCTAGCTATCAGTGAGCTCGCCAGAAAGAAACCAGAAAATATTTTCTTCATATTCAAAGATAAGAGCCCATTCCATGGTCTACATGTGGTGGTCGGAGGACAACTTTGTGGAATTTGCTCTCTTTTTCCACTGTCGTGTGTTTCCCCGCACCGAGCCAACCCTGGTTAGTTGGAGAAACTTAGCTTTTTGTTTTGTAGGTAATTTTAAAAGCAAGGATAATGTCATCACTTTTTTTAGAGGTAGCTATTATAGATTCTAGGGCACTTGTGTGGGAATGTAGGGCTCAGTGACTCCTCAAGGGACAGAGCACTAAGAACAAAGCGAAGATGCGTTCTCCTGCAGCTACAGTGTGTGACGGTCTCAGTAGGCATGCGTGTGTTGTAAACAGTGGGAGAAAAACAATGAAAAGAAACACAGGAAGCTCTTAAACATTTGTATATGTTTCTTCACATATCTTAGTTTCTTTTGTGTCCCTGAAATGAAACACCTGAAGTTGTATCTTTATAAAGAAAAGACTGGTATTAGGCTTGGCGTCATGAAGGTCGAGGAGCATGGAGATGGTAGAGACCTCTGGCAACGCAGTGACAGAAAGTGTTTGGAATTAAGATTGAGGGGAGATGCAAGGCCTTCTTACAAAAGTCCTCCCTTTTTTATTCACGGTTGCTTTTTATTTCATGTGCGTGGGTGTTTGCCTGCAAGTATGTCTCTTCACCATGTATGCAGTGCCTGTAGAGGCCAGAAGAAGACATCAGATTTCTTGGAACTGGAATTACGGACCGTCGTGAGATGCCGTGTGGGTGCTAGGAACCAAACCCCGGCCCTCTATGAGAGCAGTTGGTGCTTTTAACCATGGAGCCATTTCTCCAGCTCCCTCACAACCGCTCCCTTAGGAATTGACCTGTTCCAGAGACAGCACTGGTCTGCTCATGACACGAGAGGCGCTCTAGCCTCATGACCTCTATTGCTTGAAGTTGCACCAACTCACCCTACCAAACTAGGAGCCAAATTTCTATCATATGAACCTTTGAGGGATAAGCCAAACAACTAGTGTTTTGGCTAAGGAAGAGATAAATTTTGAGTCTGGGCTGAGCTGAACCCCCGTTAGTGATGGACCAACAGACGGATGAAGCACTAAAGCCTGGCAATGGATAGATGGAACAGATCTGCCCACCAGAAATAGCAGACGTGGGAGGATGCCACAGAATAGCCAGGCTATTCATATGGAGCAATTAAAGGGCATCTGGATCCTGGCTTCTCAGAGCATGGTCTAGGGACCTAAGAGCTTATTAGTTTTCTCTCTGGCATTAGAGGATGTTGCACAGTGGCCTTCCAGGACCTGCTGTTCTCTGTCTTTGTGTTTTCTCCCTTCTGGTTCATTCTTAGGGCTGCCATAGCGCAGACTGCATGGCTTAAAGCAGTAGCAGTGTGTTTGCCACAGCTCTACCGTGAGTCGGAAATCAAGGTGTTAACCCGGCTGTGCTTCCCTGAAGGCTTGAGGGGAGGCTCCATCCTTGCTACTTCCTGATTCTGGAAGCATTCCTTGGTTTTGGGGGAAGGTCCCCCTGGTCTCTGTTGCTGCCTTCATGTGGCTGTCTTCTCTCCACGTCTGTGCCCATAGTTCCTTCTTGGTGTGTGTCTTTGTCTTCAGTTCCCTCTTAGAATGACATCAGTTTTCAGTGAGACTCTGGTGAGGTCATTTTCACCAGTAGATAAATATATAGCTTTGATGCTTTAAAATGGCTTGTTTAATACAGGCTGTTGATTAATACTGAATTTACATGGGATAAAATGGCACATACCTTTAATCCCAGCATCCAGGAGGCAGAGGCATGCCAATCTCTGTTAAGTTAGAGGCCAGTCTGGTCTACATAGAGCGACCTATCTCAAAAATAACAACAAAATGAACTCACCGCCAAGCATATAAAAACAACACTGATATGATTCGTGCCTGCATCTCTGAGTAAGTTTTTCTGGCTACATTTATTTTCCCCACAAGGCACAGCACAGATTCTGTGTGTCTGTGTGTGTGTGAGCACACATGCTTAGAAATACAACACAGTATTTTAGCACTGCTTTGGGGACATTTTAAATGATAAGGTGATCAACCAACAGCACAGAATAATTTAACATGTCATACTAGATAGACGGTGGAAAAGACTGTGGTTTGTGATAGGAGAGGAGCAGAAAGAACGTGGAGTGTTGCTTTGTTTGACCTCAAGTGGCTGCATCCATACCGGGCATCTTGCATTTCCCCCTCTGGCACAGATCCGCAATGACCAGGAAAGCACTGTACAGACCGGTTTTCCAATTACAAATACATTTTTAGTAAGATAATTCTCACGTGAAGAACTTCGAAATAATGTGCACCGGCTCTACAAATAGGTTATTTATGAATGAAAATGGAAGGAGCTATACTGCAGAGATTTTGCACCGGAAGCAGGGCTGCTCAGGTGTGTCTTGCACTGCCCTGCCACTGAGTTTAGGCATGCCAGCACTTCTATTACCACCTCAGAAAAATCTGCTTCTACCTATTCATGACTCCTGTGACTGCCCCTAATTTTGCTATTCTGTCCCCACTTCACGTCTTGAGGTCTTCTTCTGAGGGGAGATTTGAGTAGGTTGCGGTCACCACTCGGCAGGGCACAACCTTTAAGGTAGCGGCAGCGTGCATAGCTTTCCCCAGTGTTTCCCTTTGGTAACTCCGTGCACGTATACACGGGGTTCTTCATGTTTCTAATTCCCTTCTTTACCGAGTCCCGAGTCCTTTAAGAATCAAGACAAGAAGGGGAAGAGACAGAAATCTTTAATAAATAAATAAATTAATAAAAAAAAAAGAATCAAGACGTCAGAGAGTGTTTTACCATATCCAACTCCCAGACACTCAGTTTCAATCAGAGATCTTTGACTGGATGGATGATGAATGAATGAGCCAGTGCAATGAATGCATGGCGGGAACAATTTGGGATTCGTGAAAAGCAGCTGCATTGGTGACTGCTCGTCACCATCACATGTCCTTTCGTGAGGTCTCAAAGAACGGCCACCTGGAGCCCGCAGATGTTGCGCAAGGCCACAGTTCCGTAGCAGCTTTGCCTGGCTTGCTTAGCACTTGTGTGGTCCTTGTGGCGAACACTGTAAAGCTAAGGCAGAACCTGGCTTTGCAGAATTACACATTTTACTCGAAGGAGTGGAGTTCATCCTCTCAGAGAGTTCACGATTGGCATGGGAAGCGAGACTGCGCAGCTGAAGAGTTTATAGGCATAATAAGAGATGCGATGAAAGCCAGGACTTACACAGCTGCCCTAAAGCCATGTCTGCCACTCAGATAATCAGAGTAAGATCTGTGGGTGGTGGAGGAGTTGGAGGAGGAAGGGCGGCTTCAGGCTGGAGTGATCTGGAATGACCTTTTCTGGAGAAGGAGTTGTAGAGCTTAGGTCTTGGAAGACGCAGAAAGATTGACAAGGCCAAGGAGGAAGGCAGAGTTTGGTGTGAGCCAGAGGCATAGTGGCCTTGAGCTTTGGGAGGGATGCAGAGAATAGATGGGTGATTCCCATGTACAAAGGTGATTCACATAATGGTGCTTGTTCTCTTGGCATGAGCTGGGGACAGGGCATAGGGGAGAGCTTGGCAAGATAGAGGGGAGAATATGAGGCTTGTATCATCTTGGCCCACATTCATCTGTATGGACTTCTCAGTTAATTTTGGAGGAAAAGAGTGAAAGAAATGAGAGGGCTCCAGGTTGGAGAAGGACCGTACTGTCACGTGGCCTGTGAAGTCTTTAGAGTGGAAGCCCAAGTAGGCGCCATCTTTGCTTTCAGGTGTCAGGTTGAATGGAAATTTACAGACATAAGCATCACAAAGACGCAGGGGTGGAAAGTTGGAAGTGACTTTATCCGTGGTCCTATGGTAGCTGTGTTTGGGTGGGAAAAGGACAGAGTACCATAGGAGGAGTCTGGTAGGAGTGGAGAGAGGCATTGCGTGGCCTGGTGGGGGACAGATATGCCAACCATGCAAGTGCTTTCCAAAGGGAGAGCGAGCAAAGGGCAAAGGTGTGCGGCTGAGCCAGAGCTGGGAGACTGGCGTTGAAGAAGAATGCTGGGTGGGGTGGCTAAGAGATGGCGCTGGGGTAGATGGAGAAGCGAAGATGAGAACAGGGCAAGGGGCCTGTGATCTCTGTGATCACGGTGATCTAGTCAGAAGGCATAACAAACCTTTAGTGAAACCAAATGAACCAGTGTTTTAGTGCCAGTATCGAGAGGTCAGTTGTTTATACATCCTAGATCCTCCAAGGGATGTGTCCGTTACCATAGTTTGCCTCAGAACTGTTGGCCTGGCATTTGCTTGGCGTAAGGTGAAATATTGGTCCTTGAGTGTCTGATCTGTTGACAGTTATGCTGCAGGACCAGCTTAGAGAGGATGGGGGTGGGGAAAGCTTGGCTTGAGGCAAGGCCACTAAGAGGCATCTGGGTCTCCAGCTAGTTGGACATGTGGCACATCATGCCCATAAATCTCTCTTCCAAGAGAGTCAGCATAGAGACCTTCAGGCCTGGTCCATTTTGCCACCCACTGAAAGATCAGGTGAAGGAGCAGGTGGCAGGAGAGCTACCAACTCCTCCTAGGAAAGGATCATGCCCGGGATGTAGAACGTCGTGGTGCAGATAGGACAGCTGCAGAAATACCCATTGCTCTGCTTCTCTTCCGCCACAGGGTACCATGCCGGTGGAAAGGATGCGAATGCGCCCATGGCTGGAGGAACAGATAAATTCAAATACGATACCGGGGTTAAAGTGGCTGAATAAGGTAGGTATGTTGGCTGTGTGTGTGTACGTGTATATGTATATATGTATGTATGTATGTATGTATGTATGTATGTATGTGCATTGTTGGGGGAATGAGAGACAGAGAGAAGAGGAGAGGAGAGGAGAAGAGAAGGGGAAAAGGAAGGGAAGGAGACGTTACTTCTTGAAAGTGCCCACGGGACCACCAATAAAGTTGTGTTCTGAATCTTTTGCTCATTCATACAGGAAACACCCAGCTAACCATGATCACAAAACATGAATTTTTCATGTCAAAAAGGTTTTGGTCACATTTCTGAAATAAAGTGGGCTACAGAGAAGGGGTGAATTTAGGGAGGAAGAGGGATGGAATCCAGGTGATGGACACACTAGACATGAAGGAGGATATAAAGATAATTGTTTTCCTGGTTTCCATTGATTTTATCCTTTTTATGGTGGATAAGTCCATAAAAATACAACGGATGGGGGAAAGATAAAATCCGCCATGAAGCTCCACAGCTTCAGCACGGCTGCTCTCAGCGTTCAGAAGCTCAGACTTTGGGTCTGGCTAATCTCCTGGCATGATGCTTTTCTCTTGCAGGTTCTTTATGGTAAAATTTAACATTTTTTAAAGGTTTTTGTTGTTGTTGTTGTTGTTGTTGTTTTAATTTATCATCTTCTCAGACTGTCACCTCAACCCGAGTACCAGTTGTAGCCTTTGCTTTTCAGGTGACTTTGTGAAGCTCCTTTTGTGGTTTCTCCCCACCCTTGCCCTTCCTCCCCTTCCTCAGGTGTCCTCTTCACTGCTCCAAGGGCTCAGGCACTAAAGGACAAAGGGGCTTCACGGTGGTGTTTGTTTTTGTCTGAGCGGAGGATCCTAACCTTTGAAAGATTCTTTATTTCAAGAACTTTTTGCTCTTTTTCCTTAAAAACAAAACAAAACAGTACTGGCATGCTGGGTGTGGTGTTCCACAACTTGGGAGGCAAAAGCAGCCTGGTGAGGAGGATCTCTGAGTTTGAGGCCAGTCTGGTTGACAGGGTGAGTTCTAGGCCAGCCTGGATACACAGCAAGACTCGGTCCAGAAAATAGACACAAAAGTACTGTCACGACATGAAACTCCGTTTGTACGCCCACTTACCCTAAATAAGTAGTTATTAATCATTTGCATTTCCCCAAATGCGCGTGCACGCACGCACATGCATATGCACACGTACACACACACACACACACACGCACACACACAAGCACACTTATTTTGTTAACCGCAGCACTCTCAACTTACCTAGCTATTAGAGGTAAATTGAGGAGAGATAATGTGGGCAATTTTGCTTTAATCTAAAAATGCACGCTTACAGACTAGAGCAGTGGTTCTCCAGCTTTCAAACACAGTGACCCTTTATTCCAGCCTCTTACATTGTGGGACCCCCTACCATAAAATTATTTTCATTGCTACTTCATAGCTATGATTTTCTACTGTTATGAATGATAATATAAATATCCACTATACAGGCTGTCTGCGGTGTGACTTCCATGAAAGGGTCATTCAACCCCAAAGGGGCCACAATCCCACAGCTGAAAATACTGGTTCAGAGTAACAGCTATGTAGAATACGTTACGCCTTCTCTAAAGAGCCCCAAGGGAGGATTTTTTCCTCCTTCTACCAAGAATACCAACAAATCTGAGCAAACGTCTCTTTCTTCTTTTCTGCCCTATTCCCCTCGTCTTCTGATCTTGAGGACATGGTGAATGAGTTAATGAGTCAGGCTTTGTTTTCCCACCAGGTGTAAGAGCTTAAAGCCAGAGAGAGATCGTGGCCTGCTTTTAATGAGTGAAAAAGATACTGTGAAGTAATTAAAAAAAACCCCAAAACTTCTGATTTCATTTTATCTTTTTAGGTCCCGCTGAAATGTTATTCTTTCTCTTGCCCATTTACTTTGAATTTAGTACGACTGTAGTTGGCTGTCTGCTTGAGGCTTTTCTGAAATAAGGTGGACCACAGGAAATAGAAATAAATAAACCTCTTACTGGCCACACTTGTTCTGTCAGGTACTGAAACGTTTGTGGCAAGCAATACATTTTTTTCCCCCAAGCTTGCAGTATCTATAGTTAGTTGAAGTTTAGGTATATAGTTAGTCTCTTCTAAAAATACAAACAAGAACTCAGGTCACCCTTGATTGCTCAGCGAACAGCAGTACAAACATGGGTGAAAAGAAAGATGTGGTAATTCAGAGACAGTGTGGGGAGATGCAGGGGAACAGATTGTAACAATGGCAGCTGACTTTTGCTAAGTATTTTGTGTTGCTTCCTCTGCTGAGCAAAGCATTGCATGCATCAACTCACTTAATCCCTACTCTGGGAAAAGGCTGTTGATTTTCTTGTTGTAGACCAGGAAACTGAGGTGCAGAGAGGTAAGCGGGACTTGTTTGGACTCCTGGTGTAAGATTGAAGTTTGTGTTTCTTGGTTCTCAAAAAAAAGCAACTGATCTCTTTCTGCTATTTCTTTTTCTAACCTGAGTTTTCTATTCTCACTTTTGGTTTGTCCTGAAGCACATCTGTATGTAGAGAACATGGGCTATTATTGTTCCTTTTTTGTCAAGTAGCCACTGACAACCTGTAGTTAGGTGTTTACTGCAGGAGGTTGACCAGTAGTCTGTACCTTTAAAGACCCATTTCAACCTCTAGAACTTGGGAATGTAGCTTATTTGGAAAAGAGCTTTTAGATGCAGTAAGGACTTCAAGATGAGAACATGTGGACTGTCTGCCTCGGCCCTAAATTCAAGGGCAGATATCTTTAGAAGACACAAAAGAACACACCCACACAGAGGAAAAGCTTTGTGAAGACAGAGGGGGTGCAATCAAGCCACAGACAAAGGGACTTCTAGGTCTAGCAGAAGCTGCAAGAGAGAGGAAAGACTCTTCTAGAAGTTTTGAAAAACATTGAAAGCCTGCCAACACCTTAATTTTGGATTTCTGACTTTCAGGACTGTACTAGAATGTGTTTCCACTATAAACCACCCAGGGTTTGGTCATTTTTTTTATAATAGCCCTAGGAAAAAAGTCTGCCTATCAGTACTTCCTCCTCTGTGGAGACACCTTTCCACTGCCCATCACCCGCAATGGTGGTGATAACAAGGCCATGTGCTATGAACTCTGCGTTGTTCATATTTTTTCTGCTCTAGGGCCAGAGATAATAATTTCTCATTGTATAACCAAACCCTTAGCATGCTCAGGGGACCCTCCCTGTTAGGCTCCCTTCTCTGTCTCTTGGCACCACAATTCTCTTCACAAAGAAGAGGAGGGAAGGAGACCTCCTTGACATCTTATGGGTGCTTTTGCTAGGACTGGACCTGAGGCCATTTGACTGAAAGGAGCATGGCACTAGCTCTAACTACCTGAGTTTCTCAGGACAGCATTGACACAGGAGTGCTGAGGGTCTTAGGGTCCCTGTTAGGCAGGTGACCCACAAGGGCTAGAGTACAGCAGCTGTGTGTCTGTGCACATGGACAAAACAGGCCTGAGAAGGGTCAGGGTATTTTCTGTCCATACCTAAACTCCCACAGGGATCTTTTTATAGGTTTTCTCTAACTTAAGCTTGTTGGCACTCATCTGTCACCGAGAGCCTGTTGTTTTTCCCTCACAAGTACTTCCAGAACCCTCTTGGTATTCTGAGTGGTTTGAGGCCATTCCAAAATTTATTTCCTGTTGAAGATTGTTGAGATTCTAGGTGAAGAAATGTACTAGCCCTAAGACTTTGGGTCCAACTTGTTAAAAGCATACAAACAAACACACAAAAATCTAGAAGATTCTTTAAGGAACTAGGATACTCCTATCAGACCTGACCTACTTCCCAAAACAGCACTAACCCATTTGCAAGGGCAGAACCTATGATCTAATTCTTCTCCGCTGGACCCCCATCACTTAAAGTTTCCATCATCTCAACCTATTCACACTTCAGACCAAGACAGCCTTGCAAGAAACACTTAAGCCACATCCAAACCATAGCAGTTGATACTCAGAATGCATTTTTACCGATGCCTGAAAGCTGTTCGGTACAGGGCACAGCTGTCCTGATGGTTACTCTATAAAGAGTGCCAGACCCAGTGCCTGACCAAGTAGGAGGCTCTCTAGAGAGGGGCTTGTGAGCCTGTGAATGAAGGTAATAGGCCCAAATTCATGGGATTGGCTACTCTCTTGTCTGTCTCCCACAAAGAGTCCAGCCTCTGTAGGATGTTCTTAGACAGACACAAATAGGTGATTAAGTCTCAATTTGTTTCCATTTCCCACTTCTAATAAAATTGAAGGATATCTGTCATATAGCGGTGTCCAACGGCAGTGGAAGAGTCTAGACGAACTTCTAGGATGTTGCCAAAGCAGCATCTGCATCACTTGTACATGAGGCCCTGGAAGGACCATCTACTTCTTACGACAGTGTTTGCAGATGACATAGTCTGACCGAATCATATGTCGAGAAGGAACAGGAGGCCAAATTCTCATATGCCCGTATCTGGATTTCTTGCTTCTTGCTTTATCTTTCCTGTGTGTGTGTGTGGGGGGGGGTGTTATCTTAAAGCCATTGGATGATGGAGTTCATCTGTAAGATTTAGGGTATTTTCTTACCTATCTACTATATCATTGTAAATTGAACAAGGTAAATTGTAGTTTTTCTAGTATCACTGTCCCACTTATATTCAGATGCCTTGTGTATTCCCAAGATAACTTTTAAAAATAAGTTATTTTTTGAGATTATAAATATAATTACATCACTTCTTCCTTTTATGCCCTTCCATTTACTGCCCCCCCCCCACTCTTTTAAATTTGTGGCCCTTTTTTATTCAATTGTTTTTTATGTGTCTATTCTGAAACCCAAAAATTCAACCTGCTTAGTCAGTATGTTACATGTATGTACGTTTTCAGGATCGACCATTTGGATGACCGGTTGGATAACCGGTTGGTGTGCTCCTCCCTGGGGAAGACAGTTTTTCTCGTTCTCAGCATTCCTTAGGTGCCCATGGCTCTTATCTGGGGTTGAAGCCTCCTGAGCTTCCCCCCTTCCACATTAACACATTCATTGGTGCCATCCTTGTTCAGACAGCCAGTTGGTGAGACTTCATGGGTGTGCTTTCGGACATATCTAGGAAACACAATCTCACAGCAAACTCCCTTTTCCTCTGGCCCTTACAATCTTCTTACCCCCCTGTTATGCAATGATCCCCGAGTCTTAGGTGCAAGAATTGCGTTGTTGGCACAGCAGTTAGGACTGGCTTCTCCTACTCTGCCTTTTGATTGATTGTTTTCTGCAGCAATCTCTGTCTGTTGTGAAGAGTTTCCTTGGCGATGGATGAAAACTACACTTATCTGTTGGCATTAGGACAAATATTTAGGATGTAGTTAATGATTGTGCTGGTTTAGCAAAGCAGAGGTTGCAGATTCTCCTTGAAGATCCTCGATTTCACTATTCCTGGGTAGTTGCCTGGGTTTTCAGTACTAGACATGATTTCCCTCTTGACGAGTGGATCTTACTACGTCCATGGTTGAGCTAGAGATCTGTTGGTTACCACCACCCAGGTATTCTGTGCCACTACAGAACCTTTAGGGTTAGCACGTAATTCTGGTCATCCTTGTGCTTCATAGGGGTCAAAACTGGTCAGGATTTTTGGCTGCCTCCCTCGTTTGGGATGGCACCTTCTGAATCCACAAGAGTCTCCAGGAAGAAAGCTTTCAGCTCAGGGCTTCTGGATCCTTGGTCCAAAATGTATAGTGTCCTAAGCAATAGGGATTTGGCTTCCACCTTAGAGCTGGGGTGGGGTGGGGTGGACAACTAAAGGCAATAGCAAGAGCCTATAATATTTTGGGGATCTCTTAGACAGCCCTGACCAACAACTCAAAAGAGGGCTTCTTATGCCTGTTGTTGGAGATTTTTCAGGTGGTCTATGTGTCTTGGGGAAAGGATTGTCATCCCAGATGGGAAAATTCAACTACATTCAAACGATGCCTGTATATCTACATACCAACATGCATGTCAACTCCTTGCAACAGCAAGAGACCACTGCAGAAAACAGTCAGTCAAAAGGCAGAGTTATGGAACCCAGTCCTAACTGTTGCTTCTACAGCAGAGTTCTTTTACCTAAGAGGCAGGAATCATTGCATAAGAGAGGGAGGAAAGACTGAAAGAGCTAGAGGAACAGGGGGTTTGCTGTGAGATTGTGTCTCCTAGATATGTCAGAAAGCATATTTTTAAGTAAATAGTTAATTGTATGGTTCCTTGTGGCTTTTCCAGACACCCTTACTGTTTTTTTACCCTCCTCCATCTTCTGTGGCATTTCTCCCCTCCACCTTCCTAGGTAAACCTTCCATGTTTTTCCCATCTCCCCCTTCAGATCCCTTTTACCCTGCTGTTCTTCTCTGTTGCTATCCCACCCCGACCCCTGCATTGATCCCTTTCTACCTTCCTGGTTTCCGTGGTTACTCATGTTACATATCCACGCCTGAGGAGTTGGAGCTAGAAACTTCGGACGAGAGAGATCATTTGATGCTTGTCTTTCCAGGGCGGGGTCACCTCACTCGGTACGGTCTTTTCTAGTTCCATCCATTTACCTGCATCTCATGATTTCGTTTTTCTTTACAGCTGATTTCCAGAGTGTTTATGGATCACATTTTCATTGTCTGTCCATCGGTTGAAAGATATTGACATTGCTTCCATTTCCTAAGTGTTGTGTATAGAACATCAATGGACAGACTGATCAAAATATCCACGGAGTAGGCTGTGCCACGGGATGGTGAAATCGGGTCACCTGGTAGACCTGCTTTTAGCTTCCCCACAGTGATTCCCAGCGTGGTCGGACTAGTTCACAGTCCTCCCAACAGTGAGCGAGGGCTCCTCTTTCTCCACATCCCTTCTCCAGCAGTTTTTGTTAACCTTTGCCATTCTGACTTTGGTGAGATTAAATCTCAAAATTGTCCTGATTTGGATTTCCCTAATTGCTAGGGATGATGAACTTTTTTTCTTTTTCTTTTCTTTTCTTTCTTTTTTTTTTTTTTTGAGGTATTTGTTAGAAATTTTTTTTTCCTCTTGAGAACTGTGTTCAGATTCAGGTTCATTTTTTGAATAGTCTTTTTTTGTTTGACTCTTTCTTTTTTGATTTCTCTATATATTCTGAATATTAAACCTCTAGCAGATATACAGCTGACAATGATTCCCACCATGCTCTGGGCTCACACATCGCCCTGTTGACTGTTATTTCAGTTGTGTGGAAGACTTTTAGTTTCATGAAGTCTCACTTGTCTATTGTTGACCTTAATTCCTGGGCCAATGAAGTCCTATCGAGGCAGTCATTTCCTATACCTCTGTCATGTAAGTACTGGCTATGTTTTCTTATAGGAGTTTTAGATTTTCAGGCTTGAGCTTTAGGTCTTTGATCTGTTTGGAGTTTAGTTTTTGTGAAAGGGGATAGATCCTGGTCTAATTTCTTTCTTCTGTGTGTGGTCAGTAAGTTGCCCCAGCACCATTGTTGAAGATGCTTTCTTGACCCTGTATCCTACCGCATTGCTGAACTTATCATTTCTAGATGTTTTCCGGTAGAAATTTTGGTATCTCTAATATATAATACGCCATTTGCAAACAGAGGTGGTTTGACTTCTCCTTTCCTATTTATATCCCTTTAATTTCCCTTTCTTGCCTTATTATGCTCTAGCAAGTGCAAAGGAATGGGGATAGTGGACATCCCTGTCTATTTTCTGATTTAAGTAGGGTTGATTTAAGCTTTTCTTCATTTAGGATGATATTGTCTTGAATTTCTTACATACAGCCTTCTAGCCTACTTTTTTATCTTGAAGGCATGTTGGATCTTGCATCTATTGTGATGATCATGTGATTTTGTCTTTAAATCCATTTATGTGGCCTATTACTTTTATTGACTTGTGAGGCATAATAGTTTTGATGTATTTCTGTGTTTGACTCAAGTCTCTTCTGACTGTGAGCGTAAGTGCCCTGTTTTGGCTTCCTTTCTTGCATTGGCTTGTGGGAGAATCCAGGCTAGTCCCGGATTTTTCTCTATTGTTACTTGTCATTTTTTGAGGCCATTTATTTAAGAATGAATGAGGCAGCGCTACTGAGTGCATCATCTCTCTCACGGCTCTGTGATTTCCGTTCTCGTCGTTGATATTCACAGTAGAGATCCTAGACCAAGGCTCCGTGGCCACGCCTCAGATCGAAGGACTTTCTCTTTTCTTCATTTTGAAACAGGCTTGTGTTTATAAGGGCTATCTCTGCACAGGGTAAAAAAGTCCAAAGAGAAGGAACAAACCAGTTAGAACATCTTATCAGTGTTAGGGGGAAATGAAGCAAAGAGAGATGACAGAACTAGTTTCCATGGGGACCAAGGTGTGTGCGGTTCCCCTTGCTCAGAGAGCCTCAGGTGATTTTCTCAGCTCAGCCAGTTTTTCCTCAGTTGGGCAAGTCTGTGCATAAGCACACATGGGAAAACTCAGGGGGCAGTCTTGTCACTCAAAGGGTGTACAATCACGTGCACGCAGGACTAGAGGGATTCTGGGCCCCTGGAGTCTGGAGATGCCTCAGGGTCTGGGCAGACATATAATAGCGCAGTTTCTGTTCATTGCCGCTCAAGGATCTTTGACAAGATGCCTGTGTAAAATCTCAGTTTAAAAAAATGAATCTTAGATTTGGAGAGATGGTTCAGCCGTTAAGAGAGTATACTGCTCTTGGACTGGACTCTACCTCAGTTCCCAGCTCCCACATTCAGTGACTCCAACCCAGCTGTGACCCCAGCTTCAGGGGATCATCTGGATCTGCACTGATATGCACGTAGGCTTCCCCACAACACTTCTCCCCACAGATACACAGACACAACACATCCCCCGCCACAGATACACAGACACAACACATCCCCTGGCACAGACACACAGATACACAGACACAACACATCCCCCGCCACAGACACACAGATACACAGACATAACACATCCTTCCCCCCCCCCCCCACACAAACGGACGCTAGTTCAGTTCCTGGCACCCACATTGGTGACTCCCAACTAGTAGTAACCCCAGCTCTGAGGGATTCAATAACCTATGAACCTACACTTAAGTACACATATGCTATCCCTCACAACACACACACACACACACACACACACACACACACACACACACGGACTCTAGTTCAGTTCCAGGCACCCACTTTGGGTGGCTCCCAAACAATTGTAAGTCCAGCTTTGGGGACTGCAATGCCCTCTGAAACTGCACTTATATACTCATATACTATTTCTCTCTCTCTCTCCCTCTCTCTCTCTCTCTCTCTCTCTCTCTCTCTCTCTCTCACACACACACACACACACACACATTTTTACATTAAAGTATTTTTTAAGCTCCCAGATGCATTTATTTAGCAGTTTGAAAAAGTAGTGAAAAGTTATGTGTAATCTTTAAAAAGCTTACCCCTTTAACTATTTTAGAGCATGCATTTCAGAGTCATTAGACACCTTCACAGTATTTCACAGCCATCACAACCAATTCCTTCCAACCCGTTTTTCACTCCACCCAAATAAACCGCCATATTCATTAACCAGTCACTACCATTTCCTCCTTCCCTGGTTCTTGGCAACAGCTGAGCTGCCTCCAGCCCTCATAGCTTTGCTCTTCCTGGTTGTTCCATATAAACGGGGCCATTTCATGGTTGTTCCTTTGTGTCCGGGTTCTTTTTGTCCGTACCGTCTCATACAGTTGAACATGGGGTTGCATGTGTCAGTACCCCGTTCCTGATCTGTGTAAATGAAATGGAATGACATCCAGTGGGATACATGAAACAATGGAGTGATATTCCACGGAATGCACTTGCTACACGTAGTTTATGGATTCACCAGCCGGTGGGCATTAGGGCTGTTTCTATCTTTGGGCTTTATTACTATGTGCACATCCACATATCACAAGTTGAATACTTGTAATTCTTTGAGCACACATCCAGACAGTCAGTGAAATTCTGGAGTGGCCAGCAGGCAACTTGTGTGTTTAACTTCCTGAGGACTGGCCAGACCGTTTCCCACAGTGGCTCTGCCTTCCATATTCCCTTAGCGGTGCTCGAGGGGTCCAGTGTCTCCCGATTCTCAGCGATGCCTTCTATATTCTAGTTTTCTTTTCTTTCCTCTAGCCATTCCGGTGGGGGTGAGATGCATGTTGTTTTAATTTGTAATTTTTTAGCGACTCAAGGTCTTTTGGGGATCTTTACTCATGTCAGGATTGTCTGTCCTGGCAATTGCTACATTCAGTCATCGTTTTTATGAATTCACGATTCTTGTTTGATTCCTGTGAATCCTATTGAATTCCTATTCGTGTGTGTGTGCACAAATGTGTGTGTGTGTGTGCATGCTCATGCATGCAGTTCTTGAAAAGACGTTACTTAATGTCTTGTGGAGTAGAATTCAGGTTGTGTTACATCAGAACTCTTCATCTAGGAAGAAAATACAACACGTTTTTCAGAGTCTATATTCAAGCGAGAAGCTTTAAATTATAGGGGTGAATTCCAGGGAAAATGTCTGGAATCCTTTTTTAAAGAGTACTTTGTATTTATTTGTTGACAGCTTCATACATGTAAACAATATACTTTGACCATATCCATCCCCAACTCCCTTTCCACTCCTTCTAGACCTTTCCCAGATATATCCTCCTCTATTAGTTCCTCCTCCATGTGCACGGGCGTGGGGCCAGCAGCTGTAGCATGAGCAGAGTCATAGCGGCCACACCCCCCAAAGGAAATGGCCCTCCCTCCCTGATCAGCCTCAGCTGACAGTAGATCTTATCGGAGACTATGGGAGCCCGGCTCCCTTTCTGTCTTCATTTTGACTGGCTTGGTTTTGTGCAGATAACCATAGCTGCAGCTGCCGGTCCCTAAGTGCAATAGTTCTTCTTCCGTGATGCTCCCTGAGTCTGCAGGGGATTGATAAGACGTCCCGTTTAAGGCTGAACACTCAAGAGTCACTTACTCTCTGTACTTTGCCTGCGTGGAACGCTACCCACTGCAAAAAGAAACTTCTCTAGCTAAAGCTGAGAACAACACTATTGTGTGGGTTTAAACAGAACATTTAGAAGGCACATCGACAACATGTTGTACTGGGTTTCCAACTGGGGCCTATGACTTTCACAGTCACGGGATTTTGAACAAGTTTACAATACCAGGCAGAAATTCCCACCCGTGGAGCAGGCCTCGAATGCGATCAGAAAGCGGTTGGTTACTGGCGTCCATGCCACCATGGCACCAGTGGGTACATCTTGCCTGGCTGCATTACTGTGCATGCAGAATCCAGTGCTGAACCATTGAGAGTTTAATACCACGATGCATTTTCTCCCCCAGCATCCTCATAGCACCTTCTGGGATTTTGAAATCTATGAAATCAGTTCCTTTTTATTTGTATTCATTTTCACAAGGACACCAAAAACAGCATCAAGCAATATTGCTCTCTGATTTTTCACACACATTAAAACACTAAAATTCCACTCAACCTTCAGTCTTCCCCCCCCCCCACTGGCCCACCTGTGGCTGCCACACACTGAGTGATGCAGAGTTCATGAAAATGCCCGTGGCTTTCAGTTCTTCTTTATTAACGGACTGTTATAAATACGGTAAAATTTCCCCCCTAATAGCAGTGTTGGAAACTCTCCATCATTTCAAAATATTGTCAGTTCAGTCTCTGTGTGTGGTTCTGTATAGAGGTCTCCTTGAGATGGCTGGGCCCCTTTCTAGATTTCACTGTGTGAGATCCTGAGGTGGAAACCCCCTACTGACCTTTCTTTTTCTTTCCTGTTGTGTGGTGCAGGGAGGGATCCCTGGTACTTAGCAATGATCAGAACTGCCCAGAAGCTTTAAACAAACAAACAAAATACACCTCTCCACCATACCCACCCCACCCCACCACATTCCACAGAATTCAAGACAGCAGGGCAGAGAATCTACATCTAGACGGCAAGAGACAGTGTGTGGATTAATAAGGGATCACACAACTGTGGCTCTGAGAAATTTAGACACAGTGAACCAAAAGTTCCTTGGCAAAATAGTTGAATTCCTTTCTTCGGTTCCCTCACTTGTAAAATGGAAATTAGAAGCATCTACTTAGTCCTTGGTCAGTTGCAAGAAACAAAAGTGAGCCTCACGTGGACATCATCGGATGTGCAGGGCACAGGTGTGATCGGAGGGAGGGCTGCCCACGTGGACATGCATTGTCAGAGGTGCAGTGCACAGGTGCAGTCGGAGAGGGCTACCCACGTGGACCTGCATTGTCAGAGGAGCGAGGCACGGGGTGGTTGGACGGTGGGCTACCCACCTTTCTTTTCACACATGAGGTGTTACTGTGACTAGAACCTTTTTCTAGAGTGTTAGTTTCTGAGCATGTGTTTGCTGGGTTTGGCTTAAGCAGTTATGAGTTGTATTCAGGAGGTAAGACAGAATCTAGTATGTTTGTTGTTGTTTGCTGAATGAGAATGACCTCACAGACTGGATAGCTTTGCATTTACTGCCCTTATGTCCAGGACAGTAGACCTAGAGGGTTAGAACAGCGCACACACGCACACAGACACACACACACGCACACGCACACGCTAGCCCTAGGTTTGGGAAATACCCATGCAAAACTGAAGATCCTTGTTTTCTGTGGCAGTGGTCTCCAATACACTAGACATTTCTTTAGCAGCATGACAAGAAAAAATAATAGCGTTCATACTAGAAGTTCCAAGCAGCGACAGGGTTATGTGTGGTTGTATGACCAGGAAGGGAAATAAAGCATGGGACACAACATTGTAGCATACATCTTCACCTCTGACCTTATATTACACTCCTGTTCTGGTAGGCTGGGCAAGACTCTGAACTGCCTTCTGGATAGATTGTCAGAATTAGGGACCCAGTGGGGCAGTGTTTTTTTTTTAAAGTTTTCTTCAAATTGCATGTGTATGTATATGTGTGTTGCATGTTTGCATGTGTACATGCTCATGTGTTTGCCATTGTGCATGTATGATGTTGGATGTCCTCCTTAATGACTCTATTACAATAAGGTATGTCCACCTTATTGTTTGAGGCAGTGTCTCTCAGTGAACCTGGGGCCTACTGATTGAGTGAGATTAAATAGCCAGCGTGCTTCAGGGATCTTCTGTCTCTACCTCCCCAGCTTTAGGGTTATAGGCTGTGCTGGATAGATTAATGTCAAGTCGACACAAGCTAAAAGTCATCTGAGAGGAGGGGACATCTATTAAGGAAATGTATTCCTAAGATCTGGCTGTAGCCAGGCCTGTAGGGGCATTCTATCTATTAGAGATTGATTGGGGAGGGCCCAGCCCATTGTAGGTGGTGCCATCCCTAGGCTGGTGGTCCTGAATTCTTAAAAAAAAAAAAACAGGGTGAGTAAGCCAATAATCAGGACCCTCCCATGACCTCTGCATCAGCTCCTATCTCCAGGGTCCCACCCTGATTGAGTTTCTGTCCTGACTTCTTTCAGTGATGAAACTTGACGTGGAAGCATGAGACAAATAAACCCTTTCCTCACGGAAATTGTAACCCTAACCAAGACATAGGCACACACCACACCTGATTTTTTGTTTGGGTACTTGAACTTGGGTCTTCATGTTTGCACGGCAAGCGAATGAGAGACCGAGCCGTCTTCCCAGACCATGGGGCTTGTTTCATGGTCAGCCCCGCTACATACCCTCACCCACTCAGTTTAACTCAGATGTGGAATTTAGCACAACTTCAGGAGCCCACGCTGTCCTCATCCAAACCCCAGAACTTCAGCTTTTACTTAACTTTTCCTCCCCTCGTTTCAGGAAAAGAAGATTTTCCAGATCCCCTGGATGCATGCAGCTAGACACGGGTGGGACGTGGAAAAAGATGCTCCGCTCTTCAGAAACTGGGCGATCCACACAGGTATCGACCCTTGCCTTGATCGTTTACACGTTGTTGAATTTAGCTTTCATTACACAAATCTCCTGGCTTATGACCTCATGAAGAGAGCTCTGAAATCCTGTAACTTGTCCCCAGGTACATTCAGGGGATGTATGAGGAGGATAGACGACGTCACTCAGCAGTGAGGTCACCCATTGATGTGGTATTCTTATAAGTTCTTAAACATAACGAGGGGGAACTTTAGCACTACTAACTTATAACAATATATTCGTTTATTACAAAATCTCTATAGGGAGCTATCTTTAGAAGTGGACTTTGTGCATAATATTTGAAGCTAGTTAATTCTGCTTGTTGGCTTTCTAGTCTTCCGTATAGATAGATTCTTCCTTCTTCCATTTTACTTTCCCCTCAAACTGCACGGTAAAACCAGAGAGACCAGCTTGTTCCAGTGCGGTCCTTGGTGTCCAAGTTTTTCAAATAAATTGCCTGTACTTTAGAAAGTACAGCAAAGCAAGATTGTTAGTCGTCTGGGACAAAGAGGCTTTCTGCTCTCTGGTTTTCTCTCTCTCTGTCTGTCTCTGTCTCTGTCTCTCTCTGTCTGTCTCTGTCTCTCTGTCTCTCTGTCTCTCTGTCTCTCTCTCTGTCTCTCTCTCTCTCTCTCTCCTGTACTGCTTTAGACTTTTTTGCCTGTGTTAATGTCCCCCCTCCTTTTCTTTGTCTTCGGCTATTTTGCTAGGAAAGCATCAGCCAGGAGTAGATAAACCTGATCCAAAAACATGGAAAGCAAATTTTCGATGTGCCATGAATTCCTTGCCTGATATCGAAGAAGTGAAAGATAGAAGTATAAAGAAAGGAAACAATGCCTTCAGAGTGTACCGGATGTTGCCCTTGTCTGAACGGCCTTCCAAGAAAGGTAAAGCTCTTTACTGACTAAATAAATGATCCCTCACTGTAGGCCACGGGGCCCGAGTCTATTCATTTCTGCCTGGTAGTCACTTTGAAGGGTAGAATACTTGTTCACTCGAGAGGTGATAATTCTGTCTTTACTTGCCTTGGAAAAATGACTTTCAAGGCACCGATCCGTTTTGCGATTTTGATCGTGTACATCTGAGGCAGTAGGTTTTGGGAGGAATTTAATGTGGGGAAGCCCACCTTTCTGTCCTTCCAGAATTGATCCAGAACTCCCTTTTTGTTGCCACAGGAAAGAAACCAAAGACGGAGAAAGAAGAGCGAGTTAAGCACATCAAGGTAATCTTTGGTTGCTTAGAAAGCTCGTGTTGGGACCGTGTATTAATGATTCATATTCTGTCTCATCAAAGCGAGTAACAGGACCTTTGTGGAGGCTTTGTTCTTTCTTCTCTTCCTATTGTGTTGTATCTATTTATGTTTCCTCCTCTGCATGCACTCACTTGCAGACACAAGTACACATATGCTTGGCTTACTCCACTGTCCCAGAGAAAAGCACAAAGATGAACAGATTCAGAGCTGGACAGTCACCCCCTGCTTAGCTTATCGCTTAGCTCCAACCAAGCTCCAGTGACCAACTATGTCTAATACTGTGAAATGGGTTTTCAGACTATGAAATATATTTGAAAACTATAGTAATTCTTCTTTATTTCTATTAAGAGGTGTTAGCTATCTCTCTGTCCTGTCATAAGCTGTGAGCTTGAGAACACAGTAGTTCAGACGCTCTAGCAGTGTGAGTGTGGTTCTTCTCTGTTCCTTGGTTGAATCAGTCCTTAGTTCTCTGAGGGGGTGGGTCTGTGTGCTGGAGATCTTCAGTTGACTAGATGGTGAAACCACCCCTACATTCCAATCCTCTTTGTACATAGAAGGTGTAGCCCTTGTTAAATAGTGAGAGAGATGTCAGATCCCGTGCCTGACTGAGGAGGCCCTTCGGTTGCTAAGAAAAGGGGCAGACAGTACAGTTAGAGACCCAGGGACCATCCAGGAAGTGATGTAGGTCACTGTCTTCTGTGTGTAGGGGAAGGGACTGATGGATAAGAGTTGAGTGGCTTGTGTGCATGGCACCTTAGATGTGAGCTTGAAGAAGTGGAACATTCTGATTTACAATAAAAAAAAGTAAGCAAAATCACAAAGTGACTTAATTTAGGTATGCCATTGAGTTTGGGAAGGGACAACATCCTGTGCTATCATTGGGGCTTGGTCCCCAGGAGTCCCCTCCCCTGCAAGGTATCCTCATGGGAAATGGTGGAGTACTGTTTGTGTAGAAGCTATCCATATTTCCCATTTACTTTAAACTACCCCTTAGTTACTTTTAATGCCTAATATTATATAAAAATTGTTGTGCTGTATAATTTAGGGATCAATAACAAGAAAAGAAGTCTATATATGTTTAGTATAGACCAGTGGTTGGTTGAATACTAGGTATAGAATTGTGGTATACATATGGTTAACTGCTATTAGATTTATTTTTTTAATGTGTATAGACTGCCTACCTGTAGGTCTGTGCACCATGTACATGCCTGGTACCTACAGAGGCCAGAGAGGGGCTCAGATCCCTTGGAGCTGGATTTATGGACAGTTGTGTAAAATTTACATTAGGCCACTGCCCTAATTTTAGTATTAAGCAACTCCTGACCATATTTATTTCATCAGTGCCTCCATCCTCTTCCTGACTTTGAGTACGACATCACAGATATTTGTCCCGCTTTGACTTATAGAAACAACTTTTGATAGTTGTCAAAATATTTTGAAGCAAATTTCAAATCTGTTGCTTCTTCCATAAACATGTTACTAAATATCTTTAAAAGTAAATCATGCTAGCTGGTGTATTTGACAGTGATTCCTCAGTATTATTAAATATCGAGGCAGTGCTCAGGGCTCCAGTTATCTCAAGAATGTCATTACAGCTTCTTATAATTTTTTTTACCTTATTTAAGACCATATTAAAGGGTATGGTAGGGAGCACACATCGTAATCCTTGAATTCAGGAGGCTAAGACAGGGAGATCTTGAGGATGAGGCTGTCCTAGATCATGTATTAAGAAAAGAAAAGGAAATTGATAGGAGAACCTTGTGTGTGTGTTTTTTTTCTTAAGGATTTTTCATTCTTTGTTAGCTTGGTTGGTTAGATTTTTTTTTGAGACATGGTCTCACTGTGTAGCCGAGGCAGGCTCCAGATTTAACAGCAATTCACTTCCCTCAACCTCTCCGATGCTGGGATTATGGGCAGGAGCCACCACAGCCAGCTTGAGCGGTTTTATTTTTAATCTATGGTGTTTTCATATATCTCTTCTTATATAAAAAGATTATTTTCTCCTTGTTATTATAGAAAACCAGTTATTAGTCATATTGCTTCCCATTGTGTTATTTCTTTAAGCCTACATTTTGAGCATCCTTGTTCAGTAAGAGAACAAGATTGAACTTGTTTCCTCCCCACAAAAAACATAGTTTGAAGAATTTGCTGCAGTCTTAGGCGGGATTGTATCATATTTACTATTTTCACAGCGTTGAGTGACTATCACCTAGAACACATAATTCCTATTGATAACTGAGTGGCCACACAAACATTTATTGAGTAAACATAAAATATGTGTGATGAGAGTCAGGGGCTTTAGATTAGGGTGCAGATTAAATTTCACAATTGTAGTTCGAAAAACTACAGTGGAATAACATCTACTTTTCAGTCTCTTTTGCCCACATGTCACCATTTGGTATATGGTAGTTCATTATATTGCGGCTCTTTAAGACAGAAAACCTGCTTTCTGTGAAACTGGGGCCCAGTCAAGCTTAAGACATGTAATATTTTAGGACTGTGGAAAATGGGAGGAAGTGTGACTCCTGGGGAGGATGGTGTGCGGGGTTCTCATAAGTAAGGGGTAACTTTGGTTACATCAGCCTTGTGGGTCTTGTCTTTTGTAAGGTCACCAAAATGAGCAAACTGGGGAAGGCACAGCCTTGGGCGGGGCTTAGCCGCAATTGATCCAAGAACTGAGAGGCTTTAGGGGCGACCAGTGGGTGAAGCTCCCGCTCAACAGTGAGTGTTATGAAATCTTGACTAACACTGTGTTCCTCAAGGGACGTTGCTCCCTCAGCAGAGGGCTGATGAATCACACAGTGTGGCCTAACCTTTGGATGTAGACTTTTTTTTGCATGTCTTGCAGTGTTAAGGTAGAACATGAATCGGGCTTCTTCAATTCTGGGGTTCATAGTTGCTAAAGACATTGCTTGACTTAGGGTACCTGCAGAATGTTCGTGAAGTTAATTCCAGGATTGCTCTGGGATCATATAGTCAGAATAAATTATTAATAGTTGACTTGTTTTTTTTGTTGCAAATCAAAATATATAAACTGAGCCAGGTTGGTGGCACATGCCTATACTCCCTGAACGGGGGAGGTGAAAGTAGGACCAGGAATTTTTAGGTAAGCCTCAGCCACGTAGCAAGCTTGAGGCCAGCCTGTGCTACACGAGATCCTGTCTCAAAAAGTAAAACAATCCCTGACAAAACAACAACAAAACTAAGAAAATACCTATGCAGAAGTCTTCAGTCGTATGCAAATGTGTGAGTGGCTAGCCCAGTTAGAGGCCTACTGAGAAAATTGTAGTTCCTAGAACTACAGCTTCTTACAGTGGTTGAAGCGAGTGCTTCCCAAGCTTCAGTGCAAGCTCAAGTTTTAATTTATTTAGGGCTCGCTAGCCAGGTGCTTGAAGTTTTCCCCTGGGCCGCAGACATGTCCACTGTCTGCCCATTGTTGCCCCCACAAAAGAATATCTCCAGGATTCCTGGTCATGTAGTGGAAGTGGAGATAAAGGGAGACCTTCAGGGTTCAAACGGGGTCACGCTAGGCGGGATAGTATTTTCTTGTCATTCTGTATTTACAAAGCAGAAGCAGGAGGATGCTAAGCCCTTCTCAAAGTAAGATAAAGTTGCTTGTGCCTGTTCTTTCCGAAGCCAAAGTGTTAGGGGAAAAATGCTTCTTATGGATACATACCTATGTGTCTATGGCATGTGTAGTCATAGGTCATACGAATACATGACACTAAATATGTTCTACCCTTCATCCCTGTCCACATTCTGTTCTTTATTCGGGCACAGACACCCCCAGATTGAGGAATTAAAACAAACCTGTGGCATGTAGCTGGCCTGGCAGAGGTGACGATATTCTGCCATTCCGAAGAGGCTGTTAGACCCTAAAACCCTGTTAAATCCCTAAGAAATGGGAAGTCTCCCAGAAATCTCATGCTGAAAGAAGGAAAAGGCCCCATCCAAGGGGAAAACTTGTCTCCCAATGAGATTTCACACAGTCCTAATAATTCATTAGACAACCATATCATATCAGACTTTGGGGTCACAGCCTGTTCCTCTAAGCCATGTTTGGCCACCTATCCTCAATAAACCAATTAAAAGACCCAAATAGCAGGAATCAGGAAATGGAGGGGTTTTGTTTGTTTGCTTGTTTTTACATATGGCCACATTGGGAAGAAGAACAGAAAGATCCAGTGAACCCCTCAAGTCCATCTTCAGGGTCCTGAAAGGCAAGTAAAGTTCAGATGGGGGGCAGAGAGCATGAACATCTTCACAGTCCTGGTCACAGTGTGGTCCTGCCCACCACCGACCCATCCTCTTCTGGGCTTCGGTCGCATTTTGTAAGGTCGTCTATTTGAGACACCTTCATTGCCACCACTCTCAGTCTGAGAGTGTATCCTGTGCTTGGTGAGCCATGCGTCTCGGGAATAAACTTGGCCTACATCGGGTTACCTACCTGCCTACCGACGAAAGTTAGAATACGAGAAACATCAGTGAACAGTCCTAGACAGCGAATGTCTGTGTTTCAAAAAATACCAGGGAACAGATTGCTTTGTGGGATAGAGGCAACACCAAGAACAGTAGGGCCAGAAGTGGGTAGAGCGGCAGGTGTTGTCGGATTTTAGTTTTTCTAGATGATTTTGTTACCTTTTTCAGCTCTTCCTGCGATGGTCAGATTTTTCTCCCTTTTCCTTGTCAAGGAAGTGCAGGCACAGGGATGAGCCATTTTCCCAAGATGTCATAGCTTCACGGAGTCAGTGAGCTTGTGCCGCAGCCTTCTGGAAACCGCAGAACCTGAGCCAGACCTTAACCAGATCAGATGGTCCTCATTCCCTAGTCGCAGGACCTTCCATGAATGAAGGTCTGGTGGTTAGAGTTATTTGGTTTTCTCTGAGTGAATATGGAAAGGGCTTAATTTGAGTGGTTTTTGTGTGGAAACAACGGGAAATAAAGACACACAGGTAAGGTAGAATGGGTGCTTCCTGCCCTCGAAGGTTGTTTGCTGAGGAAAACACAAGTATTTCCAGATCAAAACATCAGCATTTCTATGGAAACAGAATAGACAGACAGGGGCCTAAGGTCACTTGGTGAAAGTCACTGGTTTATGTTAGTTCTGAGTGCAGACTTGTGGGTAGAAGTCACAGAAAGGTAGATACCAGTTCCGCAGAACTTCCTCATAGGACTATTTACTGCATCTGAGACCAGAGTTGGCTTCAGACTGGGCGGTCCCAGTTTGATAGGTGAGTGGCTGCCTGAGGGAGCTGTTCCTGCAGCAGCCCCTTCCTTGCTTGGGAAAGCTCTTCAGGTTTGAAACTGTGATTACAAGAGAATCTGTGTCAGCGGTCCACTCGGAAACACCAGAGCTGCTCTGGATAAAGCAGGCATGGAGGATGGAGCGGGCTGGGAGCATCTCTGCTCCTCCCCTTCCCCTGCTGGTGAGCCACATTGCCTCCATGCACCCTGCAATGATAGCTTTCTTCTAGATAGCTTTATCTAGAGCTGAATCTGAGTGACCATGGTTCTGGAACATAGATTTAGGTCACTCCAAATTCCATGTTCCAACATGGAAGCAGTTCCATGAAGATTTATAGACTTATAAAATCAAGAAAATCACAAGTCAAGTTTAAAATACACTGAAGGGTTCATCACAGAGAGACACAGAGAGATGGGGGAGCTTTTCCATAGGCCTTTTATCTGATGGCATTCTTTTTAATCGTTTATTTTTATTTCATGTGCATTTGTGGTTTTGCCTGCATATATGTCCGTATGAGGGTGTTGGATACCCTGGAACTGGAGTTACAGACAGTTGTGAGCTGCCATGTGGGTGTTGGGAATTGAACCCAGGTTCTCTAAAAGACCAGCTCTTAACCACTGAGCCATCTCCCCGGGCTCTGGATGGCGTTCTTAGTTTAGAGTTGGTGCACAGTAGTAGACTGCTATGTTAATATATTTTTTAAAGTTTGTATTGACTAGTCACATGATGTTGGTTCTGACACAGAGGGGTCAAGGATGCCTATTGTGGAGGCTAAAGCTAGCTCGTGGCAGGTTAATTGGCCCTGAACCAGCAACATTCCAATCTCCTTATATTACTGAAGTTATTCAATGGGTCAGTCTCTCCAGACACAATAAACCAGAGATTCTTGTTCACACGTCTATGGATAACTTCAGGAAATAAAGTTAAACTACTTGGGCAAAGTTTTGGAACTTATATTGGAGTTTATATTTAGTGGTGGCTCATGGTAGGAGGAAGAGAATGACAAACTCTAGCAAGTGTAGACAGAGATGGTGACCAATGCGGTGGAGAGGAGGGGATGTTTCTTCCGGGTATGACCAGTAAAGAGGAGGCTACAGGGAGGGAATTCTAGGCCTGGAGCTTGTTTGTGGGTGAAGTAAGAAAGAGCGCAGGCGAGCAAGCACCAGCTGACTGAGGTTCAGAGCTGCGAACATTCACTCCAGAACAACGCTGGAAGCCTTGAGAGCAGGCCTTCTCTAAGACAGGAATTCTCTCAGAGGACAGGAAAGAAGAGGATGTGAAAGGTGTGCTAAGGGCAGAGGTCAAAAGGGAACCGGCAGTGAGAGGTAGGAAAGAGTCAAGTAGAGATGGCCTTGCCCCAGGGAAGGAAAGGCAAGGTGGACTGGAGCCATGCAGCAATTTTTATTTTCTGTGGTGCTGGGATTGCTGTGGTGGGAGTCTCTACACCCTCCCAGGCTAGGTTCCTTGCCTTCACTATGAAGCTCAGCCTGGACCTTTCATTAGCAGATCCCTAAGATGCCCTTAGATTTGATGTCCTGAGTTTGATGTTTAGAGAGCATTTTGGGATAGGAGGTGCGTTAGGGTGGGAACTATTCTTCTGGCCGTTCCATTGGGCCCTGGAAGGGTAGATCTAGACAGAGCACAACGGGGAGGCGAAAGAGGCTCGGAGCAGAGGGAGGAGGAAGATACTTCAGGCATCAGCTTGCTGCTGCTTTATTTGAGGTCCACTCTAAGCCCATCTAGCAAGCCAAGCGGGAGACCAACCAAAGTGGGAGGTTCCACAGTTGTAAGGATGGCCACCACATGTTCTTAAAACTCTGCATTGCGCCAGTTTCCTTTCGCTTAAAAATCCATTAGTCTCTGCACTAGGCTAATAATTACAGAAGATGTCTTTGAGCTTAGAGATTTGGCAGGGCCAATGCACCATGGAGGGAATCTGCCCGAGCACGGTTTGTTTGGTTGGTTCTGCTGGCGTGAAGCGAGAGACTTAGAAACCAAGGTAGCTACAGGCGTTGATTTGTAGAAGAGCCTCTGTCTAACAGGAGGCTCAGCACTCCCTGGGCTACAGTGAGGTATGTTTGAGACCAGGCAGAGGGGCCTTTAGAGGTGACCAGGACAGGCCACCCATCGCTTACACTGTCTCTGTACATGCTCATAGAAGACCATCACCTCTTTTCACAGTTTGGAATCCTTGGGTTTATAATGTAATTTAGGTTGTATAAAAATGTTTGTATCATGCTATTTATTATTTATGCATCTGTGCGCATGCGCATGCCCACATGTGCACGGTGCTCAGCTGGGGTCAGAGAACAAGCTAGGGAAGCGTGTCTCTCCTACCACATCGGTCTGGACTCAGGTCCTCAGGCTCGGCAGCCAATGCCTGTATCTGCCGAACCATCTTGCTGGCCAAGTTCAGCTTCTGATATCCCCATTTCTAATGGTTTCAAAACTTGCGACTGAGTTCTTGAAGAAACGTCGCTCTTGGGATCATTTGTTCCACTTGCCAGGGAGCTGAACAGCCCACTGTGCTGTGCGCATGTCACCATCTTGTCCTTTTGGAGTGACACTAGCGATGAGAGTTTGCCCAGAGTGGTGGGAGGAGGAGTAAGGCAAGTTCCAGATAGCCTCTCAGTAGCCAATGGCTGAAAGTTCTGCCTCGGGCAGGACACCAGGTAGGCAGAGAGGAGCAGGGGTCCATCCTGGTCTGTCTCTGTTCCACCCCAATCCATCTCTGTTCCACCCCAGTCATCTCTGTTCCACCCCGATCCATCTTGGTCTCCATGGGGATGATTGCAGAAGGCGGCGGCTGTCTTTGCATTTGAACGTCCTGTGCAGGCAAAGGCTTAGCTCAGCTCCTGCATCTCACCAGGCTAAATGGAGCATGATCTGGGACAATTAATTTAGTGAGTCATAATTTTCTCTCACAAGAAGTGACAAAAGTCTCACTTGCCACCCGTTAAACTGTAGATCATGTGAAACACTTAGGGGTCCCTGTTGCAAAGTCAGAATAATTCAGTTTTTGAATAATGCAAACCTGACGGTTTCATTACTTTGATATGAAATCTACAAATAGAATAATCTTTTTTTAAGGAAACAAAAGAAGATCGTACAGAAGCAGTTCTTCCTATCCTTTCTTCAGAGACCCGTACTTGGTTCCTTGGGGAGGAATTGAGGAAGTGAAGAGGCATAAAAGGATCTGGAACATTATTGGGGAGGAGAAAATGGAGCAGGGGCCATTGAGAGAGCTATGGAGAAAGGATAGTGCCGTGGGGAGGCGCACCCCACAGCCGTGTCACAGGATTCAGGATCTTGAGAAGGAGGCATGTGTGCAGTGTTTAAAACCAACACTCAGGAGGCAGAAGCAGGTGAATCTCTGTGAGTTCAAGGTCAGCTTGGTGTACAGAGGGAGTTCCAGGACATCCAGGGCTATACAGAGAAGCCCTGTCTCAAAAATAAATCAATAAACAAGCAAGCGAACAGGCGAACAAATAAATAAATAACAAAAAGGGGGACAATGTCCTCCCTGTTTGGTACCAGAGGATGAAGCTGAGGGGAAAGGACTTGAGAAAGGGCCCATGAATTTGGGAATAAGTTCTGTTGGTGACCTTCAGTGGTAGCGAGGGTTATTCTATAATAAATGCCTGTTTCTATTCATCATTTAAACTTCACCTCACTCTGTGGTGTGGGACTCATTACTGTTCTCAGCACACAAATGTTTGCAATGCTTTAAGAAGGGATTGCAGGGTTAAATTCAGCCCGCAGACGAGTGAGAAGCCAAGGATCCAGGCTTGGTCTGACTCCTGCTCCTCTTGTTAGCATGTCCTCTGGGGGCTTTATTCTGCTGACGGAGGTGAGATAGGACTGTAGGCCTTTTCAAGGATGCGCATGAGGAGGCAGAGTTAGCAGAGGCAGGCACTTGTTCAGCTGTTTGACTACAAAGGAAGGAAAACTGGAAAGGCCCTTCCCACCCTCCCCAACAGGTCAAGCCTTTTGTTGGAACTTATTAACAAGGAGAAATACAAGATGCTGAGGGAGAAAGGACTGAAATTCCTGCTTAGTGGACCTGCTCTGGGTCTTTCTGGATATTTGGCCTTTGGCAGAGCTGGTAAACCCTACTACAGTGAGTTTGTTTTGTTTTTCTCAAGCTGAGTTGAACATCAAGGTGAAACATTTTAAACCATAATAGTCGTGGGAGTTTGCCAGAGGATCATGGAGCCTGTATGGAATTTGATCTTGATTCCCAGTGTGACCAATTGCTAAGAATGGCTCATAGGCCTTAGAATGCCAAGTACTCCCGATGTTGACACTCCCACAATCCTCCTCTGCTTGCAGCCCTGTCCTCATTCTCCTCCTCCAGCCTCTCCTTCTGTTTTGGATTCCTCAGGAGTTGTCTTACGTGGCTTTTGGGGCAGGGGGCTTATTGCTATCATTGAAACAAATATAGTCCTATTGGAGGGAAGTATTCTCATCAAAGGTCTGAGAGTCACAAGGGCTGATTTTCCTTGATTGGCTGATAGTCTCACGGAGGGGAAGTTCAGATACACGTGAATGAAGAAGAAATGCAGAGTTCGAACAGGGAAAGAATGTCTTCTGCTTTCGCCAGTGTCACGATGTAGCTTTTTGGGCTGAGTGGGCATTTTAGGCACAAGAAGGACATTTATGTGACGCTGTGGAGGTGGGGTTGGCTGCCTGTCTGGTGATGAGCTGATGAGAGGAAGCTTCAGCTGAAGTTGTGGCCCTAATATCAGATCATCAGTGCAGGGTGCTCGAGTGGCTGTACCCCACCACGGAGTGTCCCTGGATGCTGACCACCTTCCTCTGGGCTCCTGTCACTGGCTAACCACGGAGGCAGAGTTTGTCCTAAAAAGTGATTGCCAAAGCAGGGAAATGGCTTCTCCCTCCAGGAGAATCCGGGAGTTGGTTCCTCCACATCCTCCCTCAGAGGAGGGAGACTTGGGTCCCACGCAGGCCAGGGCTCGCACGAGATAGCCGCCACTCTGCTCAGCCACAGAGCTATCCTGTGCAGCTGCAGGTATTTCCTGAAGGCAAGCCAGATGTGCTGAGAGCATTTCCTTGAAGGAAAATGAAAGAAACCGAATAGCTAGCGTCTTTAATGTCAGGCTAATTTAGAGAGGCAGGGGATGCATTTGGGACATGGCGTGAATGACAAACCCCAGGATTCAACAAATTAGACAGGGGGACAATGGAAGCTAAGAAAAGGGAGGGAAAGGAAGTGTTCTCAATGCTTTTTTCTTTTCTTCTTCCTAGCAAGAACCAGTTGAGTCATCTTTGGGGCTTAGTAATGGAGTAAGTGACCTTTCTCCTGAGTATGCGGTCCTGACTTCAGCTATAAAAAATGAAGTGGATAGTACGGTGAACATCATAGGTAAACTGTTTTGACATCTTATTTCTATACTCCCAAGCAGCCTCCAAGGTCTAAAATTTGCAAAACAGTAATCTCAAAATAACATAGTAAGAGAAAGTCTTGGAACATGTCCAATTCCAAGTTCTAGTCCCTCGAGGCCAGGGCTTCAAAGGTGAGATGAAGATTTGTAGATGAGTCAGAACCAAGAAAAGAAAGCCAGGTTTGAAATGTTTCCTCCCTTGTGGCTGATGGCCGGTGGCTCCTCATCCGTCACTGTTCAGTCACAGGGACAGAAATGTCGTTTATTTAACTTGGGAACCATGTGGGTCCTCACAGCTTCCTCCTTGTGACACCTGCCCAGAGGTAGCACTCACTTTACTGGCCAAGAAACTGAGGCACAGAAAATTTCTGTCAAAGAACTGGTTGGCCCAACAAATTCACTGACCGTTCTCTACCATCCAGATACAGTTCTGTGGGCAGAAAGTAAACAGGGGACAAGCTCAGCTCTATTCCCAATTTTGTGGGGACACAGTAAACAGACAAAGCCACGGGCAAGCATAGCAAAAAGGAAGAAAACAGAGGTGCTTGGGAACAACCTAGAAACCAGATTTACATGGTGGTCGCGGTGGGTGTCTTCAGAAGGGTGACATTCCCCTGTAGCGGGTCTGTGAGGAGCAGCAGGTGACATGTGGAGGCAGAGGTGATGTTGACAGAGGCCCTGGGCAGAGGACATCTGAGGGAACAGAGAGCAGGCCAGGCTGCAAAGCACGGAAGCATGGTGCCGGTGACGGGTCAGGAGGTCCCCTCAGGGAGAGGAAGTGCGATGCTATTCCTGGTTGTCAGCTTGAACACACACACACACACACACACACACACACACACACACACACACACAGCTTTAATCCATATCTTTAGAGGTGGGTGAGCCACCTTCAATCTGGGACACACCTTCTGGCAGCCTACATAAAGGGCATGGAAGAAGGAAGCTTTTTTTGTTTTGCCTGTTTGCCTCGTTCTCACTGGCCAGTCCATTCCTCCACTGGTATTAGAGCCTGCTTCAATCAGGATTCTGGCGTATGTTGAAGACCAGCTCAGACATCCAGCCTCATGGACTGAACAGCTACTGGATTCTTGGACTTTCCATTCGTAGACAGCCATTGTTGGACTAGCTGAACCACAACCTATCAGCCATAAATTCATTCTATTGGTTCTGTTCCTCTGGACAGCTCTGACTAATACAGATTTTGATTCCAGAAGTGGTTCCAGAACAACAGACATATAAGAATGAAAATTTTAAGTATCTGGAATAGGTTTTCCAATTTTCCAACGCTACAGTTAGTGAAACCTCTCCGAGAAGCTTGGAGAATAGCAAAAGCTCATGGTGCAAAGTATTTTACAAACTTCAGGAGAAACATGCATTGAATCATCCTGATTCACCAGCTGTGAGAAGCAACAGATTTGGTGACTGTGTATATAAAACTTTTGACAGTTCGTGGAAAAATAAGGAAATCGATGATGCTTAGCTCTTGGCATCTCTGGATAAACTGACAAAGGGAACGAACGAGACCCATGATCCAGCATCTTGGGATACAGTGAAAGACAACAATGAACTTGGTGATAAAACTGACCAGCCCCGAGTGCACACAAACAGCCTAAAGGCCTCTAAGTGTCCACCGAAGAGAATCTTTCTAGTAGCCATGGAGTGCAAGTTGTGCAAAGTCAAACCAAAGCCCTCATTATAAGGTTGGCTGAATTAACAGTGAAAATTCCAGCCACAGTTTTGGAGGGAGTCGAGTTGGAGGGTGTTGGTAGTTAAAGTAAGGGCATTAATTGGTGAAGAATGGGATCTGTAACTCGGGGTGGAGATGTGTGGGAGGCCCCTATGGAAGCTGAGAACTTTGAACCCTCAAATTCTCAAGGGCTTATCTTAGGAAGGAGTTTCTCCACCCTCAGCCGACGATGTACTCATATGCCCAGCCCCTGAAATATTGCCTTTTTCACCTTTGATCCTTCATTGTCTGCTAAGCCAGCAGTGACTGTCACTGAAGGAGATGACAGGCAAGACAATGCCAATGTCCACCAGGGCCCACCAGTGTTGCTTCTAGACCTATAACCAGACTTAAGGCTAAGCAGCCCCTAGAGAAGATATAGGAAGTGTAAAACGCAAGGAGGTGCACCACTTAGAATATCTAAGAATTTAATGAATGGATTTTAAGGGTATGGGATAATGGTGGAAGGAGCGTAAGACTGGATCACACTGTGTTTACTGATCTGAACCCACAAAGTGAAGATTTTATCTTTAGTATGGATGCTTGCTCAGTTACAAATGTTGAAAGTTTGAATGGTTGACTGAAGCATTTGTCAAAAGAAGACTGGAAAGGAATTGGAGAGGCCTGATATCCCTTGGCTTAGCTGATGAAGGGATTTTAAGGACTAGGGAAGAAGCAGCGCTAGAGAGGGTGCTCCCTGTAAAACCTAACCCTGAATAATGGGAAGACCCAGAAGACGCACCCTTCGCCAATCCTGTCAGACAGCAAAATGGTGAGGGGGTACCAGCACGTTTGAGGAGTTTTGTTCCCCTTTCCCTTGCTTAGGGTTGGAGATGCTCTGCTCAGCTGGATGAATTAAGTGCAGTGGGTTTAATTGGGGCTGGAAGCAACAAGTGCCAGGTGGCAGTACTTGCCAAAGACAGGGTGGCTGTTGTTATCGTAATGAGCAGCCTAGACAAAGCAATGTTGACAGCAGCCTAGCCAGTAATGGTCAGCACAGGTAAAATGATTCTTATGGCGGCATGGCTTATATGGACCTTTGGTGCTGGCTAGTCAAATTGGTGTTTCCAGTGCCTACTGCATCTTGTTTGAGCTGTATGAGTGAAAAAATTTGCAAACAGATGAAAGATAGGTGACATTTGATCGTGGCAAAAGAGAATCTCAGCTTATGAAGCAATTTCCAGACTTGAGTCAGTTTGCAGACTCAGGTCCCCTTGAAAGAAGGGACAGTCAGGTTCTCCAGAGGAAGGACCTTGATCAAAAACATAAAAGTTTTACCGTTAGCCTTTCTCCAGTCATCCCCCAGAGGAACCTATGGCCTTTTACAAGGATTACTGTTTGCTGGGGGAAAGGAAGCAATCACACTTTTCAGGGTCTATTGGATACCGGCTCTGAATTGAGGCTGATTCTGGGAGCTCCCAAGAAATGTTCTGGCCCTCCAGTTAAAGTAGGGGCTTATAGAGGTCGGATGATTGATGGAGTTCTGGCCAAAATATAGCTCACAGTAGGCGCAGCCCCGCCCCCAATTCATCCGGTAGTCAGTTCCCTGGTTTCACAATGTATAATTGGTATAGATATACTTAGAAGTTGGCAGAATTCTTGTATTGGTTCCCTGACCTGTGAATCAAGGGCTATTGTGGTTGGAAAGGCTAAATGGAAGCCTTAGCCAGGGAAAACAGTCAAAGATAGTATTGCATTCCAGGAGGAGCTGAAGTAATTAGTGCCACCATCAAGGACTTGCAAGAGGCCGGGGTGCAGGTCCCCACCGCATCTCCCTTTAACTCTCCTGTCTGGCCAGTGCTCTGCACATTGATTGTAGAGAATGACAGCTGACTATCAAAAACTCAATCAAGTAGTGACTCCGATTGCAGCTGCTGCCCCAGATGTGGTGTCCTTACTTAAGCAGATTAACGCATCTCCTGGTATGTGGTGTGCAGCTAGGGAATCTGACAAATGGCTTTTTCTTAGTACTGGTCCATAGGATCACAACAGACAATTTGCTTTCAGTTGGCAAGGCCAGCAGCACACTCTTCCAATTTTACCACAAGAATATATTCCCTCTCCAGCCCAGTGTCAGAACCTTTGTTTAAAGAGATCTTGATCATTTGTCTTCTCCAAAATAATACCACATTGGTTCACAATATTGGTGATATGCTGATTGTACCTCGTGAGCAAGGGGTAGCAAGCACTTTGGATGTGGTAATTCATGCACATCAGAGGATGAGAAATACATCCAACCAAAAACTCAAGGGCCTTCTACCTCAGTGAAATTTTTAGGAGTCCAGTGGTGTGGGGCATGCAAAGATATTCCTTCTTAGGTGAAGGATGTTATTGCATTTGCCCCTCCCACCACCACCACAAAGAAAGAAGCGTATTTAGTGGGCCTGTTTGGATTCTGGAGACAGCCTATTCCTCACATGGGTGTGTTATTTCTGCCCCTATTCCACGTGGCTTAGACAGCTGCTAACTTTGTGTGAAGCCTGGACAGGAGAAGGCTCTTCAGCAGGCGCAGGCTGCTATGCGGACTGCTCTACCACTTGAACCATAAGATAAGAGCAGTCCTGATGATACTTGAGGTGTCAGTGGCAGACAGGGATGCTGTTTGGAGCCTTTCGGGGCAGCGCTCTTCCATCATCTGTGGACAACTATTCCCTCTCTGAGAGACAGCTCTTGGCCTGCTGTTGGACCTTAGTGAAAACTGAATGTTTGACAATGGGATACGGAGTTACCATGCAACCCCACTTCCGTCGTGAGCTGGGTGTTATCTGACCCAACAAGTCGTAAAGTAAGACGGACACAGCTGAAATCCGTTATCAAATGGAAGCGGTATACATGTGATCTGGCCCAAGCAGGTCCTGGGGGGGTAAAAGCAAGTTCCATTAAGAAGTTGCTTAAATGCCTATGGTTTCCACTCCTGTTACAATGTCAGCAGCTCCCAAGCCTGCACCTATAGCTTCATGGGATATGCCCTGTGATCAGCTGAGAGAGGAAAACAAGCAAGCTGGGGCCTGGTTTACTGATGGTTCTGCACTTTAGCAGACATCACTCAGAACTGGACAGCTGTAGCATGCCTGGGACAAGGTCGGACAAGCCTGAAAAACACTGGTGAAGGGATACCTTCACTGGGGGAGAACGCTGGTCAGTTCACGTGTTCATACATTGTGCTTGAAAGGAGAAATGGCTAGATGTTCAGTTGTTCATCAGTTCATGGGCTGTAGCCAATGAATTTGCTGGATGGTTGGAAAATTGGGGAGGAAGGCATTCAGGGAAGAAGTATGAAGCTAGATCTCTCCAGACGAATGAAGGACGTGAAGAGTCTCGTGTTCCACGTCAGTGTTCCTCAAAAAGCCACTTTTGCAGTGGAGGATTTCAGGAATCAAGTTCATAGGAGGACGCATTCTGTGGACAGTCAGCCTCTTTTCCCAGCCCTCCCTGTCATTGCCCACGAACAATGCGGCCATGGTAACAGATATGGGACTCATACATGGGCTCAACAACATGGACTTCCACTCACCAACACTGACCTGGCTACAGCTGCTTCTGAGTGCCAGCCAGATATGCCAACTGCAGAGACCAACACTGAGCAGCTGCAGATATGACATCGTTCCCTGAGGTGACCAGTCCGTGACCTGGTGGCAGGTTGGCTACTCTGGACCACTTCCTCCATGGAAGAGACAACACTTCATCCTTACTGGAGTAGAACTTATTCTGGTTATGGATTTGCCTTTCCTGTGCATAATGCTTCTGCCAAAACCACCATCCAGGGACTTCTAGAACGTCTTTTCATTATCATGGTATTCCACACAGGATTGCCACTGACCAAGGAACTCACGTCACAGCCAGAGTAGTATGACAGTGGGCCCACCATCATGGGATCCAATGGTCTTACCATGTTTCCCACCGTTTGGAAACAGCTGCCATGACAGAAAGATTGAGTAGCCTTTTCGAAGACACAGCTACAGCACTATGAGGCAGCAGCATGGAGGGCTGGGGCAGGGTTCTGCAGGAGGCAACGCATGCTCTGAATCAGTGTCCAATGTATGGTCCCATTTCTCCCATAGCCGGGATCTATGGGCCCAAGAATTAGGGGTGGAAAAGGGAATAGTTTCACTCAATACCACCCTTAGTGACCCACAAGGGAACTATTTGATTCCTGTTCCCATGACCTTAAGTTCTGCTGGCCCAGAAGTTTGGGTTGCAGAGGCGAAAGCGCTCATGCCAGGAGCCATAACAAACATTCCATTGAACAAGAAGCTCAGACTTCCCTCTGCCTACTTAGGCTTCTGATGCCCTTAAGCCAAGGCTAAGAAAGGAATAACAATGTTAGGAGACGTGATTGATCCAGATTAGCAAGGGGAAATTAGACTTAGTTCCACAATGGAGCTAAGAAAGATTATGTCTGGAGTGTGGGAGATCCTTTAGGGCATCTCTGGTACCACTATGTTCTGTGATTAGAGTCAAGGGGAAGCTACAACAATCTAATCCAGACAGGATGAAAAGGGCCCAGACCCTTCAGGAACGAAGGTATGGGCCACTCTTGCAGAAAAAGAGCCAAGAGCTGTTGAGGTTCTTGCCAAGGGTGGAGGACGTACAGAATGGATAGTCGACGGAGGTGGTTATGCATACAGCTAAGGCCACGTGACCAAGAAAGGATAGTAGAGGAAGATAGGTATAAATACAAACTAAGGCTAAGTGAATCAGTTGCAGAAATGAGAATTATAATTGACATGAATATTTTTGTCATATTGTGTTAAGAAAGTGTTTGTACAAATATTTTGGTTTTCCTTTCTTGATTCTTTTATCACCTAGTTTAACAGCAATAAGAAAATATCAGTGGTTATCATGTTTAAGTTTCCAAAAAATGTCCATCAAGGTACCTATTCAAAAATTTTTTAGAAAATGTTTTAATACATTTTAGCCCACAGCTAATCACTTTCAGTAATACTTACCATTTTATTTCAAAAACAATACTATATTTTTCTTTATCTCTTCTTAATCAAATTCCTTTTTTATTATTTAAAATGATTTTTAAATTTAAATGTATTCTGTTCATATTCTTCCCCTCCCCAAGACTTTTTAGAACCTGTGTTTGTAGTTGTATGAAGGCTAGTCATATCATGTAAACATTATTATGACCTGGTTAAATATATAACGCATTTCTGATTGTATGTATGATAGTCGTATCATGTTAGGCATAATTATGATGTGGTTATTGCTGTCATTGAAAGTTAACCATGACATAGAAGATACAACTGTGTGTCAGTGTGTGTCAAGTTGACAAGCGGTGGACGTGTGACGGACAACCAGTTCTTGATTGTCAACTTGACTAAATCTAAAATTAACTAAAAACCCAAGTGGCTGGGTACACCTGTGATGGTTTTTTTTTCTCAATTAAATTATTTGTTGTAGGAAGACCCACTTTTAATCTAGCTCTCTCGAGGTGGGACGATCCACCTTTAGTCTGGGCCATACCTTCTGCTGGCAGCCTATATAAAGGCCATGGAAGAAGGAAGGTTCTTGTTCTTTGCCTGCTTGACCTCACTCTTGCTGGCAAGGCCATTCCTTTACTGGCATTAGAGCCTACTTCTTCAGGCTGATGATCAGCTGAGGTAGCCCGCTTCATGGACTGAGTAACTACTGCAGTCTTGGACTTGCCGATGGTAGAGTTTGACTAACTGGACCATAGTCTGTAAATCTAATATATATGCTAGAATATATATATCTAACTCTAACATATCTAGCGCTCGCGCGCGCGCGCGCGCGCACACACACACACACACACACACACACATATATATTTTCATTCTGTCAGGTCTGTTCCTCTAGGAAACGCTGACTAATACAAGTAGGCAGAAAATATCATAAGGACTTTTAGATCATGGTAAGAAAGTTGGGTTTTATTCAAAATATTGGGGAATGTTTAAAACTGGGATTGGGGGCTGGAAAGTTGACTCACCAGTTAAGAGTGCTTGCTGCTCTCCCAGAGGATCAAGTTTAGCTCCCAGTACCAGTGTTGGGCAGCTCACAACTGCCTGTAACTCCAGTTTCGGGGAATCTGACGTTGTCTTCTGGCCTCTGTGGGTACCTGCAAACATGCGCCCATGTGCATAGACATACAGACAGACAGACACACGCAGAGAGACATAAACATGCACATACACACACAAGCATAAAAATTTTTTAAAAAAATCTATTTTTTTTACACTGCAGCATAATATGGACAGGAAAGGGTCCCAAAGCAAGCATTACTCCTTGAGGGTTCCAGGCAAGTGGGTGAAGAGTTATGAATGACATCACAGTGACGTCCTGCCGAGACCCTGTAAGGAGTGGACCCTGGAGATGCCTTATAGACTAGAAGCTGCAGTGCACTTGGCTTGAATCGGCATTCAGAATCCAGAGCTGAGACTTCACGGCCCAGGGATACCTTTCGGTCCATAAACCTTTGCTCCAGTCTGGGATTCTGATGCTACCAAGCACTTGAAAGAACTAACAAAGTGGTAACAAGCCTCTTGACTTGGCAGCTTTCTGTCTGGATTCTCGGTGGAACGCTCACTGACAGGAGGCTACAGCCAGAGGCTCTCAGTATCCATCATCCCCATGATTATTTTGGAGGTATCCCCTCTTTCCTGCCTCCTGCCCCTGTGGAAGTGTCTTCTTTCCTGTCTCTTTTGCCTAAGGTACCACTTAGCTTTCTTAGCAGGCAGGCCTGGAGAATGTATGTATGACTCAGAATCCTTAAAAGAAATCTCCCCCTGCCAAACTCCAGGCACAGTTTGCTAAGATTTAGCTCATTTTGAATGTGTCGGGTGGCTCCAGAGTTTCCCTTTATTAATAAATGAAGTCAGCCCCAAGTGATCCACCAAACCAAAGCTATGGTTGTACCAGGGTTTTCCACGACTGTCGTTAATTCTATTCAGTTACTCTTGATTGACAGGTAATAATTATGAGTGTATATATATATATATATATATATATATATATATATATGGAGCAATATGATGCTGAGATCGATGCATGCATCGGACAATTAATTCATCATAGTAATAAAACCATCTGCCACCTCCTCGAAGTTTTATTTTGCGGTACTGGGTCATTTTTCTTTTTTTAACATCAGTTCTTGCAGTCATTTGGAAGCACACAGTACAGTACAGTGTTACTATCGCTGACAGCAGGCAGTTCTAAAGAGCTCTAAACTCGGTCCTCAACTCCAGACAAATGCCCCATGCCCTTGGACCAGCAGCTTCCCTTCCCCTTCCTTCCCACCAGAGCCTCCAGTGATGACCTCTGTCTCTGCTTCTAAGGAGACTGAATTTCTTTCAATTCACGGCCTGGGGCCAAGCAGCACTGTTCTTCCGTGCCTGAGTTACTTCACTTAACAATGTGTCCTCCACTCTACCTTCCCTTTATTTTATTTTTTTATTTTTATTTTGGTGGAGTCTGCAGTGTGTGTTGGTTTTCTGATCATTCTTTGCCCTTTTGCACGGCGGGTGCTGCTCAGAGCTGATAGAAGGTTGAGTCATTGCTCTCTTCTGGGACAAGGATGCTGCTCCGATTTCCTGAGGCCATCACCCCACTGGATTAACGATTCCCTTCCTGGTCTGAACAGTGACCAGGAAGTTAATAGTTAATAGTTAATAGACATAATAGCACATTAATAATGAATAGTAGCAAAGTGCGTCGGAAGATATGTCTTCCTGTTCAGCTGGTTGCTCTTACAAACTAAGTCACACTGAGATGAACTAAAGCCTTCGCATATTTCAATAGGTGGATCAGTGCTGGTGTTTACCGTGTTATTGTCTCAGACTTTAAACCCCAAGGAGCTTTTGCCTACAGCCCTCCATGGATTAACCACCTTGGTCTTTGAGGCTTGTGGATGGAGCTAAGCAACAGAGATCTGCACCCATGGCTGCAGTGACTTCTGAGCTCCTCTCTCCATCTCTTTACCTTGAAAATTGCTTCATTTACAAAGGACAGCATTTGCCACTTCCCACTGACTTGCATCGAAACCTGGCTTGCATTTCAGTTTTGTATTCAGGCTGCAAGGCGTCTGCACCCTATGTTGACGGACATATGAAAACTGGAAGCTGAAACGGGTGCTTGGCATGATAACATTGCATAGGCTGTCCGGAGGCTCTTTAGCCTGGGAGCTGGACTGAAAATCACTGAGTTCCATGGAGATTAGCCACCGGGACATTTTCATCCTGATCTCATAAGCGGAAACTGCAGCCTGAAATGTATTGTTGCCTTGACAAATGAACTCTTATTTAGCGTCTACAATGTATGACTCATTTTTGCCACAAGTCACGGCAGCAACACACACACACGCACATACACACACACACGCACATACACACACACACACATCTAGATTTTGAGTTTGGTTCCCAGTACCCATGTTGGGCAGCTCTCAACTGCCTGTAATAAGTTCCAGAGGCTTTGACATCATTTGGCTTCTGTGGGTATGTGCATATTTGCATCCATACAAACAGACAGGCAGGCAGACATCCAGACAGACACACACACACACACACACACACACACACACACACACGGAGGCAGACAGGGTCTGTGCTGTGCTCCTGCTACCCTCTCCATAACAGCTGGTAGCATCTTCAGGCAATCCAATTAGAGAGCAATGTATCCTTGCTGAATTGTGTCTTCTGCGCTTCCTTTGCTCTGAGTGGCTAAAGTCCCAGATAAAACATCCAGAACACCTACCTGTGTCCCCTCTAAAAGGGGACATTTTTATTCTTTAACGTTTAATTTTGGTTGGGCTTGTGGTGGCTTACGTGTTTAGGTCATGGGAGAAGCCAGCAGAGTGTCAAATTGTTTTGGCGGTGCCTTGCTGGCCGCCTGCCTTGGGTAGCAGAGCTTTTGCTGTGCCGTATGAGAAGGATCTGCAGGCCAGCCCAAGATGCCTGCAGGTGCCTCTCTCTGACTCACTGAGGCCTTGCTTTACAGCCCCATTGTGTTTCTTGATAAAAGGGAAACTCCACCCTTGGGTAAGGCAGAGATCACCAGAAACAAGGGGCACCATTCAATAGTCTGACGGACATAAAGCAACCAACGTGACTGGACACAGGACAATTAGGAAGTGATGTATTTCATCTTCATTTTAAAACACACCTTGGATGCCTGTCGTCTGACACTTTGTTCCAAGTTGATTAGCTTTCTGTAAAGCACAGCTTGGGTTTCAGGAGCTGATTCTTTCCCTTTTCTTCTGTTTCTGAGTTGCCAGGGAGACAATCTAGGACCTTGTGTGCTAGGCGAACACTCCAGCACTGAGCTATGCAAGCTTAGTTTTAAATAGTTTTTTGTTTATGTGTTTTGTTTTTATTTGTTTGTTTGTTTTAGCAGAACCTCAAAATCCAACAGAGCAGATACTATGTTGTTTTTTTCTTTGGCGGCTTTGCTCCCCCACCAAAGTATCAGCACAGAGTAGATACTATGTTGTTTTTTTCTTTAGCAGCTTTGGCTCCCCCACCAAAGTATCAGCACAGAGTAGATACTATGTGTTTTTTCCTTTGGCAGCTTTGACCCCAGAGCTGGGTCACCTAGTGGGACAGTCACCTTGTGCTGACCGGGACCCAGAGGTGGTGGAATTTAGCTGTTGTTTCGTTTTTCTAGCCTATGGGCCTATGGAGGGTTTTTTTTTTCTTTTTGTGCTTAGGAAGGCTGTTATATTTCCATGACATTTTCTCTCCTCCCCGTATTCCGAGTCACCTCCCCCCTGTTGATCATTAACTATCGGGACCTCCCGCCATTCTCCTGCCCTCTGCTTCATCTTCTTCTAGTTCTGACACCATTTCCAAGCATGTTTCTTCTCACCCAGGTTCTGCTTCCACTCTCCCCTCTTCCTGCTCACCCCTCAGTCACACAGTGATTTTTTGAAAATGTCCTTATTACCATGTCACATTTCCCTCAGACATAAAACACATCAGAGTCACCTTCATGCCTGGCATCACCTGTCCCTGCTTGTCAGTGTGCAGACGGTGTTTGAACTTGAAGTAGCCTGGATGATCTTACTGTATGCGGCGAACTGTTGAAGAGGAAGTTGATGGGAGTCCTTAGGGCCAAGGAGCAGCATCAGGTCTCCCACTTCCATTGCTAAGCGCAGCTGCTAGCCCAGCACATTGTGCGTGTTTTTGCTTCCAGAGCGTCAGCCTCTGAGATGCTGATTGACGCTACTGAAGTTTCCTGGGAAACCATGTGTGCCCTGCTCTGTGCAGTAGCATGTGACCCTGTGTGCTCTCAGGTTGGAGAGGGCCCTCTGCAGCAGCTACACTCTTGCTTCTTCCTGTGCTGGTCTCAGCTGGTTGAAGTAGGAGTAACCTGAGGCCAGAGGTAGCCCAGACAGCTGAGCCACCCGAGGACCCAACCCTGACTTTCCGTTCCTAGCCCTATTATGGCTCATTTTCTCCCAACCTAGTGTCGGCATTATTTTATTAAAATGAATGGTTGCCATATTTGATAGACATGAGCACCAGATTAACTCTTCATGGACTTGGAGTCTAGATCTACTTTTGCAAAGTTTGATTCATACCCCTTAAAATCTGAGACTCTGTGCATCTGTGAATTAGAAACAGGATGTGCTTTAGTATCTGTAAAAGGGAAAGATACAATATCCTATAAAATGAAAATGATAATACCGATCCTGCAGACTGCATGGAGCTGTGAGGACCACGTGAAATGCACAGCTGGTCATCCTCTGTTTAGAAGGAAGCGAGGATGATTCTGTTATATTTCCAAAATCAAATTAACATGCATCTGAGTAGAAAATGTGCTTCCCCGTATGCCATGTCAGCAGGGCCGGTATCAGCAGTTTCAATCCTCAAACCATCTAAGGATACATTTCTCCTGATAGTGAAATGCCAGCCATCTAGTTTTTATGCACATAGGCAGTGTGCTCACTGCTTGGCCTGTAGCTACCTGGTCACCCTGGCCATTCACCTCACCTCAGCATTTCAGCTTTTGAAACTGTAAAATGATAGGCCGAGTCCCCCTCAAGGGCCTTTCTGTTTCCCCTAGGCCCTGCTCTAAAACACTTACCCTGAAGCTTGAGAGCAAGCTGCTTTCTCAGGTGGGGCTGGGCATCAACTCAGCAATGGTTAATAAAGTAAAGAGTGACCTTTTAAGCCATCAAACCGGTCCATCAGTAACCAGCTATGAATAATCTTGTTGTGATTCTCAGAAATTAGATTCAGATAAAGTTACGTTCCCGAGAGTGACTTTGCATAAGGGCCTGACCTTGCTGAGTTGGATGAGCTTGGTGGATTTTTTGCTTGCTGATTCAGTTGAGAATTTCTGGCACCAAACAGGAAGCTGGAGGGGAAAAAAATTCACTTTGGTTTATGGGCCCAATGATTTATTAAAGTGAGATTTTTTTTGGGGGGGGAGTGGGGAGGGTTTCGAGACTGGGTTTTTCTGTGTAGCTTTGGAGTCTGTCTGTAGACCAGGCTGGCCTCGAACTCACAGGGATCTGCCTCCCTCTTCCTCCTACGTGTTGGGATTAAAGGTGTGCGCCATCACCATCCAGCTGAGATTTGAAAGGCCTTTATCTTAAAAGGGACCTAGGAAGTAAGAGTCACTCAGTTTGAGCTGTATGGGCTACCACTGGCTCTTCAGATCTGTCATGGACTAGTTGGCTGACCTTTATGCTTGATTATTTTTTTCAATTCTATCTAAAATGGGGATCATAATTACAGTGCACTTTTCTTATAGGGCCGGGAGGCTTTCCGAGGGTGTGCTCAGAGAGTTGGGTTTTATTGTTATTTTCCAGTCAGGTTACTCATTATCTATCACCTAGAGGTGTGCCCTAGAGAAAGGCATGAGTGGCAATGTCTACACACACCCACAGAACTTACCGGACTCTGGGACTCTGCCGTTTCCCTGTTCCTGCGGAGGGATGGCCCTTGACATTTAGGACTTTCCCAAAGGGCTCTCACCAGTATGGAGATGGAGAAGCTTGCCCCCTTCTCAGGATAGCACAGCCCCGTGAAGGAGACCCGGCCTTAGAGATGACAATGCAGTTGTGTAGACTGGGTATCTAGTTTTTAGCCCAGAAGACAAAAGCTTAGCTGTCTGTCCTAGTAGCTAGTGTTCAGGATGCACTAATAATTTCAATGGAACTACTTGTCTGCATTTTCTCTCAAGTCCTGTATAGTAAATGAAACAGAGGACAAAAGCAATTCCTTTTAGGTATATAATTCAACATTCTACCCCTGAGTTATACCCCAGCCCTGGCAATTCTCCAAGTTCAGACAAGGCTTTCGGTTGTGTAACTAGCAGCGTGTTCAAGCTAGAATGTTTTGATCAACTGAGAACCTTCTTACCCCTAACTTCTCATAGCGATATAGTCTGTTTCTTCTTTTTTCACTTCTGACAGTTTTAAAAATCCCGCTTACTGCAACCCTGGACATTAGCTAGAAATCATGAATTGCGTGTCCCATATGTGCGAGATGTGGAACTCCTCTCAGACTCCGGCTGCAATCACAGAGCTGGGTCCCTTCACTTACTACTTGCTCAGGAAAAGCCTGGTGAGCTGTTGGCTGGTGCCAGGCGTGAGCCTGGACCGAGTGGAGTTCAGAAAGTGCTGACGGCTCTTCCCGGCTCTCAGGAAATACTGTGCACAGTAAAAGGCTCAATAAAGAGGCGCTGGGTTAGGCAGCAGCAGAGGCCGAAGATCAAGGTGTGCTGCAAGGTCGACGCTTAGGGGAAGGTCTTGTGAATCTGTGGGCGGGGCTCAGGAAAAGCTTTAGGAAATAGGGCCCTCAGAACAGTACCCTTAGCTCAGCGTCCATCTCCTCTAGTCCTGCCTTTGGTTTTCCAGCAGGAGAAAAATAAACAACAAAAAGCCTTTTCTTCCTCAATTTAGATTTCTAGATCTCCCTCTGGTTTCTTCCCTGCTTTCTCCGTCTTACCCTTTCTCTGCCTCCCGCCTGTTCCGGAAAAGGCTGACCTGTGACCCTCTATACTTCTTACAAACCTATCCCTCCTCTTCATTGCCTCTGCTCTGGCCCTGCCAGTACCAGAGAGCGGCGTCTGTGCCAAGCAGGTGCTCCACCAGTCTGGCTTGGTTGAATAGCTAAGCTGGGCATTGTGAAGAAACGAGCAGAGAGAAAGAACCGGGGAAAACAAAGGGACACAGGCAAAAGATACCTGAGCCGTGCCATTGTTGACAGTCCTAGCCAGCTTCCTGTCGGGAACTGCGGCTTCCTGTTAGGAGCACAAAGGAGAAAGGAGCTTTGGAGCACTGAAATCAAAGAGGTTTTGATTGAAGTGTAGTTATTGTAGGACCCTATTTCCTTTGCTTCTTCTGCTTCCTGCATATACTGTGCATGGATACAAACAGACAGACAGACAGAGACAGTCAGACAAACACACACACACACACACGTTTGGTTTTTATCGTCACCTAACTGATTTGTAGGACTTTCAGTAGGATAAGACTTTGCTTTCCTGCTATTTTCTCTGTTCCCCTTTCATTTGTTTTGCTTGGGAGAAGAGGCAGAGGAAACCACAGAGAACATCATGTCAGCAGCACCCAGAGTCTAGTGACCATAACTGCTGATGTCCTCAGGCTCAAGATTGGATACTCTGAAGTATAAAATAAGACTTCAGGTCTCTGCCTCCATATGTGACTTCTCTTTAATTTTTTTTTTTGCTGCCAGGAAACCCCAGATCGTATCCAGATTCCCCCCATTTTGAGTGTCATGGATTTGAGGGCTCTTTTATTGCGCCGTGGTCCCCTTTGCTAACCTCCCTTTATTATAATAGATCCTGTGACTTTTCAGCTCTGTTTTCCCTGAGTAGAATCCAGTTAATAACCTCACTGTGCTCCTAAAAGCAATTAAAACAGAAAGTTACTTAAAAAGAAGTTACCCTGGGGCTGGAGAGATGCCTTCCAGAGGACCTCAGTTCTATTCCCAGCACCCACTCTGGGAGGCTCACAATTCAGCTCCAGGGGATCTGATGCTTTCTCCCTGCCTCTGCAGGCACTCACGCATGTGCCGCATGCTCATGCATGCATGTACACACACACACACACACACACACACGCACGCACATGCACGCATGCACGCACACATGCACAAATGCTCACACATTTGCATGTGTGTCTGTGTCAGGGTCTCACTGTGTATCCCTGACTGATCTGGAACTCACTCTATAGACCACCTGGCCTAGAACTCAGAGCTCTTCCTGAGTCTGCCTCTCAAGTGCTGGGATTAAGAGTATATGCACCACCATGCCCAGAAGGTATTTAATATATATTAAATATTATATATTTTGGACTGGAGAGATGGCTCAATGGCTTAAGTTTGCCCTGCAGACTTAAGTTTGCCTTGCAGAGGACTTTTGTTCAGTTCCCAGAACTCATGCTGTACAGCTCACACTGCCTGTAGCTCAAGCTCCAGGGGAATCTGAAGCCTCTGTCCTCTGGGGGTGCTTATACTCACATGCGTGCACACACACACACACACTTAATAATAAATGAAATCTTGAAATGTGTGTTCAAACATAATTTGACAGCCAAAGAGACACTTTGAGTGGCTGAAAGCAGAGCTGCTGACAGTAGGTAACTCCCAGAGAGACTGGAATGTGGTCTCTTCTGGCCAACACCGAACATTTTGCCTCTGCAGAAGGGTGTGACAGAGAGTGGAGCAGAGCACTGTGCAGAGCCGCACTGCAGAACCGTGCTGTGCAGAACCGCGCTGTGCAGAACCGCGCTGTGCAGAACCGCGCTGTGCAGAACCGCACTGTGCAGAACCGTACTGTGCAGAACCACGCTGTGCAGAACCACGCTGTGCAGAACCGCGCTGTGCAGAACCGCACTGTGCAGAACCGCGCTGTGCAGAACCACGCTGTGCAGAACCGCGCTGTGCAGAGCCGCACTGCAGAACCGTGCTGTGCAGAACCGCACTGTGCAGAACCGCGCTGTGCAGAACCACGCTGTGCAGAGCCGCGCTGTGCAGAACCGCACTGTGCAGAACCACGCTGTGCAGAACCGTACTGTGCAGAACCACGCTGTGCAGAACCGTACTGTACAGAACCACGCTGTGCAGAGCCGCACTGTGCAGAACCGCACTGTGCAGAACCGCACTGTGCAGAACCTCGCTGTGCAGAGCTGCACTGTGCAGAACCGCACTGTGCAGAACCGTACTGTACAGAACCACGCTGTGCAGAGCCGCACTGTGCAGAACCGCACTGTGCAGAACCGTACTGTGCAGAACCACGCTGTGCAGAACCGCACTGTGCAGAACCGCACTGTGCAGAACCGTACTGTGCAGAACCGCACTGTGCAGAACCGCACTGTGCAGAACCGCACTGTGCAGAACCGTACTGTGCAGAACCGCACTGTGCAGAACCGTACTGTGCAGAACCGCACTGTGCAGAGCTGCACTGTGCAGAACCGTGCTGTGCAGAGCCGTACTGTGAGCACGTGGCTAAGTCACTGTGCCTCTCTCTGTTGGGCCCAGTTTCTTTGTATCAGGATCCTGGTGCTTTGTTCTGATGACTGAAATGTCAAACTCTCCTCCATGCACCTAAGTACAGTGTCCATCGTGGTAGCCTTGTGCTTTGAGGGCTGGAGGGAAATGTGTTCGTGGTAGCCTTGTGCTTTGAGGACTGGAGGGAAATGTGATCGTGGTAGCCTTGTGCTTTGAGGACTGGAGGGAAATGTGATCGTGGTAGCCTTGTGCTTTGAGGACTGGAGGGAAATGTGTTAGTACCCTGCTTTCCTCCCTTTTACTAAATGGAGCCAATTTTCAGGGACATTTAATGCAATTAGCTGGTGACAACAGTATAGAGTCAGTTCTGCTCAAAGTTAGCACCAGAGACATTAAAATTAAAACACATAATGGACTATCATTCTTTACCCCAAGTAATAAATGGTCAAAATAAAAATGGCAACAACACCAAATGCTGGCAAGGATGTTGAGAAATTAGGTCACTCTGACACCGCCGATGAGAATGTAAAATATGCACCCGCCCCGGGGAACAGTTTGGCTGGTTCTAGGGAAGCTAAACGTGGAATTTCCGTATGAGCCAGCAATTACACTCTCGGATGTTTATCCCAGAGGAATGGAAACATGTTTGTGGAAAATTTGAACACAAATGTTCACAGCAACCTTGTCTGCACTAGGCAAAGACTGGTATCAACCCAAGCATCCGTCAGTGGGTGGATGGTTAGACAAATGGAGTAGGCCCTCCAACAGTTTGCAATAGGTAAACAACTGAGTGTGTACACCAACAGAGAGCCAGCTATGGGTACACACAACTTGATGGCTTGCTGGGGAATTGGGCTAAGTGAGAAAAAAAAGCCAACCTCAATGGATTGCAGCATGAATATAATTTATCATTGTCCCCAAATAATTTTATTCTTAGTTTTTTTAACCTCTTCTTCAATTTCATATACATAAACATAACCTGATAATTCTATTTTGTGTTGCTCATATGTATATATTTATTTTTAGAGATAACCATTTGGAATTAGATAACCAGATAGAGGAGAAGACCGGTTCTCCCTCTCTCAGCCATTAATTGCCTGGAGGTGGGGCCACATGAGATGTCCCCCATGCCAGCTGCTGTTGTCATGTTCAGTTCTTGTTTAGACAACAATATGATTGAGATTTCCAAGATATGACTTCCCCGTCTTAAACAGAAGAAACTATCTCACAGTAGACTCCCTGATCCTCTGGCTCTTAGAGTCTTTCTGCCCATCTCTTCCCCGATGTTCCCCAAGCCCTAGTGTAGGGGCTGTGTTGTTGATGTATCAGTTGAGTCTGGGTGCTCCACAACCACCTTCTCTCTTCACCAAAATAAAGATTTTAATTTAAAAATATACGGAAGCAGTTTCAGAGTGCTTAGATCCGTCTTATCAGTGTCTGGGAAGTTAATATTCATATTTGTGAACCTCAGGGAGACATTTCATTGTTCCGATGTTTTGGACAGTCGGTCACATTCAGATCAGGAAAGTAGAGAAGAACTTCCCCTTTCCATTCAGCCGGAAATGGCACAGTGGCTGGGTTTTTGTGTTTTCCTTCCTGTGGAGGTTTGACAATGTCTGTCTGGACCACAGCATCCTGAAAATAGGCACATCACTTTCTTGCAGAGCAAGGGCAGAGAACAGAACTAGGTTGGGTTTAGAGAATTGGGATATCTGGCCCGAGGTTTGATCAAGATGCAGCCCGAGGTCTTGGCTGTGATCAGGTTGAATAGAGACTGTGAACATTGTCACTAGAGTGTAGCAAAGGCAGGCATGTGGGGGACACATCTGGGCCAACTCATTGCAAACTTCTTCTCTGAGACATGAACTCAGAACTCGAGTTTGGCTTTCAGCTTCCTGGCAGGTGACACAGGGGAGGCCTGGAATCGGAACCCTACTTGGCAGCCTGCCTGAGCCGAGGAAGGCTTTCTGTTTGAGAGTGTGTGCTCTAACCATGCAGTCTAGAGACTCTGACAATCTCCTCTTCTTTGAAGTTGTAGGTCAGTCCCACCTGGACAGCACCATTGAAGATCAAGAGATTGTCACCAATCCGCCAGACATTTGCCAAGTTGTGGAAGTGACCACGGAGAGCGATGAGCAGCCAGTCAGCATGAGCGAGCTGTACCCTCTCCAGATTTCTCCTGTGTCTTCCTACGCAGGTAAGGGGAACAGGAGGGTGATCTGGAGACTCAGTAGGGAACAGACCAAGTCTAGCATCACCCCATCTCACCACTCCACAAGAATCTCTGTTCTGTACTAGAAATTATTAGTGTGGAATTACCCTTCCTCTTACATTCTTGACAGCATCTTAGACACCTCTGTGAGAAGAGGTGTTTACAGTATTCCCTTATTCGACTGCCCAGAATGCCGTTCATTCCGGACTACAGATAACATTTCCCGCGATAAATGCTTCGCTGTCACCAGAGACACGTAACAAATGACGTAGTCACTGGACTTGGCAAAGACTGAGAACGCACTGGAACACAATGAGTTCGAATTCACTTGTAATCTATTGGCCTAAGTTAACAGGATTTGGGGTCAGAGTGCTTTGACGGAGTCTAGATTTTACTAAGGTACATAGGACTTCAGACGTCATCTTTTCCAGATTCTCTCTTCGTGGAAGTGGATGAATTTTCTCCAGGTCACCTGGCCAACAAGTGTCCTGTCCAAGAGTTGAACTCAGCCTTCACCTTCGAGGTCGTTGTTAGATCTAATCCGTTTTACTGGCTTTACTTGCCACTTCACTTATTTCCTCCCTCCCCCCTTCCCTCTCTCCCTCCTTCCCTCCCTCCTTCCTTCCTTGTTTTATAGTGCTGCTTCTAGCTGAACTAGGCAGCTGGGCCCATTTCTGCTTCTCCTAGGGCCTGGTCTTGTCATTGCAGAAATTAACCCAGGTGGAGTTACAGAATCAGACACTGAGAAACTGACTCCTCGCGTTGTCACCAGAATTACGTCATCTTACACTCCTTTCCTGACCATCTCCATTTAAGCTTTGGGGACTCAATCACGATTAGGAAATCTAAATTCTGAGTCAGTGTTATTGTTTGCAACTACTGAAAAAATAAAAAGCAGAGGCCCAGGCAGGGTAAAAGCCGGGCAGCTCTAGAAGACGGCTCACCTTCTCCCCGGGCCTATTCACATGCTTTCGAGGCCTCACAGGGATAGCACAGCCTCACGTGGCAGAGTTCATCCAGACATCAGTTGCTTGTAAATTATCATAGATAAATTGACCTCATATCGATTAACCAGCCAGCTTTCTTTTTTTTAATTTATTTTTTAGTCACGGTGAAATACACCTAATACAAAAGTGCCATTTGTTGAGCATCCGGTTGAAGGGCTTTGAGTACACTCATAGTATTGTGCAGCCTTTGCTGCTGCCTGTCTCCAGAGGTCTTTCACCTTAAACTAAAATGATGCACCCATTAAATATATACTCCTGTACCCGAGTCTTGAGAACCATCGGTCTATTTATGTCCATTCTGTGGGCTCTTAGGGGAGGAATCATGCAGCCTTTACCCTTTTGTGACTGGCTTATTTTACTTAAAATACATCATAACTTGCTTTTTGTGTTAGGAGCATTAAAAAGAATGGGAGAAAGAGCTCTAGTGACAGGAAGCCTATCACCTGTCCAACAGCTCGCCATCAGCCAATCATTCATCAGAGTTTGGACTTATATGTGTCCATCTCTTTTTGGTCTTTGCCAGGGCCCAATGACTATATCATTTGTTGTATGTCTATTGTTGCCTGGAAATTATGCTAAATGCTTATTTGTATTGATTGACTTGCTTAATTATCAGGGGAATAAATGTTAGTCTCTCCTCTTCAAAAGTGAGGACTCCAAGGCTAATGTGAGTCTAGGAATAAAAAACCTAGCGACAGATAAATCCATGCGCAGCTATGTTCTTAGACACTCGGCATGGTGCTGCAGGGGGTCACATGCTATAGACTCATTTGATGGTCAAAGGACCCACCAGAGAAGCTAGACCAAAATCTACCAAAACAACGGAAGCATTAAACACCGTGATATTTTCCCTGTATTCGTGGAGCTAAAACTAAAGCTATGGCTTTCTTCTAAGCTGCTGTAGTTGCTAAACAGGATATGGGGCAGGAAGGGTGGAGCCTTAAAGTGGACTGGTGTACCTGTTTAAGGTTTTCTTGGGGATTTGGGGAAGACCTTTTGCTGTCTTGTCAGCAATGATATTTTGCCTTAGCAGAGACATCCTGAGAACAGCTGATGTGTGTGGGGGGGGGAACAAAATTTTCATTCTTCATTTTGAGACATTTGCGTAGATTTCCAAAGGAAGAGATTTAATCCCAGGGTGGCACAGCAACAGCCTGAATTTCTGTGAGAGGCCAGCTTTTCAGCCTGGTATTTGGTTCACCCATGGTTTTTACTGTCGGAATTCTCCAGAATCTTGTAGAAGGAGGTTTATTAGATGGAACCAAAATGTTTCACTGCTGGTCTCTTTCTAGACTTGAAGACACTTTCCAAAGTTCTCTGTTACTGACCACGGCTAGTTCAAGTCTTCCGGGCAGGAAGTTGATAATGTTCTGTAGCTCTCTGTTCTCATCTTTGGATTTTATGTTCATCAGTAGCATAGGCTGTTTGGTTGATTTTCATGATAGAGTTCCTTGGTGCACACTGTTCATCCAAACGTCACCCGCCTTCATTCACCGGCCCATGAAACTGCTGTTTGGAGGTTGTTGTTGAATATCCTTTTCCTCATCAAAGAGGATCACTGACATATGATCCTGGGAATGTCACAAAACCACGGTCACCTCTGCAGCTCTGCCTTCTAATGTATTATTTCACTGTCAGGGTGAAGAGGAGTCTAGACAGCATCTTTGGGTAGAAGGAAGTGTTTGCGCTGGATCGTTTAAGCAGATAGAAAATTCTACTTTGATTTGTAAAATTTTTCACAGCAGAGAAATACATTTTATAGCCCAGGCGTCGAAGCACGAAGACATTTTTGTTGCTTGTTTGTTTGTTTACTTAGTTGTTTTTGCAGTGCTGAAGAGTAAACCCAAGACTTCAGTCGTGGTAGAACAAGTACTCCTGCACTGGTCCATATCCCTCGCCCTCACCGTATTTCCATGTGGCTGTCCATAACGACTTCCTAGTATTTAACTGCATTGTTGCTGGTGTAGTAGAAGAAAACCATGATGGTAATTCAGGAGAAAGGAGGTGGAAAACAGGCTTGTGCAGCAAGCAAAATAAGAATCAACTGGTTATATAATCAGGACTAGAGAGGTCATGCAGACAGCCAGCTATCATTTTCCCAGAAACCATATATATATATTTATGCTGTGAATGAGGCAAGGATGCATTGGCGTAGAGACTAAGATTCGGATCTGAGCTGCTGAGTGGCTGGTTGCATCTTCTTGGGAATGTAATTGAGGAAATTATATGGAAAGAAATCAATGCTAATCATATTGTGTTGAATGAGAGTCTTCCAGAAAATAGATCAGATATCACATAATACAATAACGTGTTCCATAAAATCTATCATCTCCTGCCCCGTCATGTTCTCGAGGTGGTTTGGTAATACGTATCCTCCAGGCAGATGTTAAAAGCTGGGCTGAAGCGGCATGATTCTAGAGCTACATTTCTGGACGAGACCTTGATGTCGCCTGATTCGAGGCCAAATTACTTTCTTTCCTCTTCGCTGCTCACAGGGAGCAGGCCAGAAAGGTTAAATCAATTGTTCGCGTATCTACTGCTACTGTGTAAATATTTCGGCTTTTTCTGGCCATGTTTGCAGAGTAACTTCTATCTTTTATTTTTTAATCTCATTGTATTGGAAGTCAGTTTGAAAAGCATCCAAACTAATAAAAGGGGGAAGTGACATAATCCATGTCGACGTTTTGGCAGTCACGTTGATCTGGAAGCCGCAGCTGCAGTGAACTCATTTGTCATGTAAGAAAGTCGTTCTGGAAATGGCTATGGTGGAGCAAAACCAAGAGAGCAGGAATGAGGACCTGGAGCCAACTACTGAGTAATAGCTGTAAAAACCACCATTCATCTAACGGCAACACTTTGGGATCCTCAGTTAGGAAGCCCAGGCACCTGCATCTCCTGGGCCGGAGGCACTCAAGGCTTCTCCCTCGAAAAGAATCAGACTTATAAACCAGTATGTTAGTGCATTTTACATTGCTGTAAGCACACGTGGTGATCAACTTTAAAAGAGCAAAAGACACGGTGGCTCAGAGTTTCAGAGACTTCAGTTAAGATCCAGACTCTTACATCCAGTTCCTGAAGTGGCGAGGCTCTGTAACGACACCAGGGACAGTCGATCTGCATTTAGAAATGATTCCCTCCAGCTGCCATTGTGTCAGCCGAAAGCACAGGGCAGGATATTGTGCCATTACTGTAGCCACAACTTTATCCCTCTAGTTGAATGCTGGCTACTTTCAGGAAATTAGCGTTCTTATCCCCTACCAGGTCTGTTCACAGCTTCACCAAGGAGTGTTTAGCCTGGCATCTAACTTCTAAACCCTCCAACCACTGTGGCTTGAGCTTGTGGGATCCTAGGACCTTGATGTCAACAACTCCTTTCTCCGACTCCTCTCTCTTTCAACATGCCTGGTGTCCCTGTGTGCTTGCTTTTATTTGAAGGGAAAGGGCCCAGAAGGATTTCTGGAGAGTCATTAGGAGGAGAAGGGGGCTTGATGCATGTGGAAGGAAGAGAAACTTTGGCTTCAGAGCACAAACAAAGCTAAGCATGAAAATAGGAAGGGGATCTTGAAGTCTTGCCAGCAGGAAGGCCTCTGTGCTCTGTTTGAGACTCTGGGATCTGAAGTGCAGTTTTGTTTTCTTTCCTCTGCTGACTCAAACCACGACTTGGCAAGTTTCTCAACATCTCCGTTCCTCGTTTTTCTTCTTGGGAGTGGCAGTCCTGCCTCCCCTGGAGGTTGAGCTAATGGGGCTTTTGTGTTCGGAGGGACGTTTCCTTTTCTGGTCTTCATTCACTTCTGCCTGGAAACATTCCTTGTGCCTATTGTCAGATATCCTCCACGGCTCAGACCATTGCCAGCTAAGTCCTAGGCTTCCTCGTGACGTCTGTGGCCCCTATGCGGGGTTGTTTAGGGTAGAACATTCTGAGTTGGCAGAGCAAAAGATCTGATTTTTGGTCAGTCTGTGCCAATCTCCCAGGCCTGTCTGAAGTCCCTGGAGAACAGTGGCTGAGAATCATGCAGAAAGCATTCCTGGGTGAGACTTGTGGACCTCACTTGCTTGCTGTCTGTTTAAGGAGTGCCCTGAGGGTACAGTTTGCTCATTTGCTCTTTAACTTGATATATGTGGCAAGGCCCATCTCAGGCCAGGGCTCTGAATGGTGGAAAGGGCTCTGGCTGGCCTGGAGCCATTGCATCTTACTGTTCTCAGGTAGGCATGCGGCTGATCTCCCTCATTAGTGGCAGGGTGGAAGAGGGTGGAAAGGTCTAGAGACCATACTGCCATCTGACCGCAGCAGCTTTCCGACTTGGGATCATCGCGAGGGATGAACAAGACCGGTATCTCTAGGTCCTAGCTGAGCCTTGCTATAGGTCTCTTAAGGGCTCAGCTCTTTCCGGTAGACTAAATGCCCCAGACAAAATGCCCTGTGCAATTCTGTGCATTTTGGACGCGCTGCCCTCAGTGCATTCAGTTTTGCAGTGGCGCTGAACAGTGGAAAGAACTGCTATGTGTCATTTTCAATTTGGGAAACTTAACCTCAGACGATGTGCAGTCAGCGCTCCCTGCATTTGACTCTGTTGCATCCAGCCCAGTGTGCAAACTCAGTGTTGAATACCACTGACATCGCACGCTCTATGTGTCAGCCTTTCCAAACACTCCCACACTTACTCATCATGTAATTCTCTTTGGAAAGTGGCGGGCAACTGTAGCTCACTGTGGTTAAGGACGTTTCTCTGTGCCTCCCGGCTGGCAGGTCCAATCAGGTGTCTAATGGATTGTCTGTTGCCCTGTAGCAACTTGACTATAACCATAATGGCTTAACACAATACACGGTTAACTATCTCACAATCCCAGTGGGCTGGGAATCCAGGTATGGCTTAGCTGGATTCTGCAGGAAAGCCTTGCTACCCTGTCATCAGGTTGGCTAGTGCTGCAACTCATCTGAGATCCAACTATTGAGCCACTGGCTCCCACGGCATTGGGCGGAATTGGATTCCTTGCCAGGGTTGAGCTGAAATCCCCAGTGTCTTGTTAGTTTTTACCCGGAAGCAGCCCTTAGCTTAAATTTGCCATGTGGGCTTCCCTGACACAGGCAGCGAACAAGAGACAGGTTAGATCTTACATGATTGTGCAGTCATGCTCATAGAATATTTATATCTTTGCTGTGTTCTGTTGGCTAAAAGCAAGTCACAGTTCCTACCCACATTCAAGGGGATGGGGCCCAAAGATGGTAACCATGGAATGAAGGTCTTGGGGGCATCTAGACCATGGCCACCTGCTAAAATCCCAGTAACTGGATATCTATAAATCCAAGAGTAGAATACTAAAGGCAGGAGGTGGCAAGGAGAGATTCAGTAAGAGTTTTTGGACAGTTTCACTGAGTTGTGACAAATGGGACGGACTAGAAAAAGATAATGTGTGGCATTGTGGGCAGAGTTTCCGGGAGGGGAAGATGTCTCAGGGATTGCACAGAACCCGGGAGGCAGAGGCTAGGGCAGCATACTTGGTACAGCGAGCTCCTCTGCTCAGCTCCATAGCCTTTCCCCTGCTCTGAGGAGACCAAGCAGAGAACGGATATGCACTCTAGCTTGTCCCACTTGGAAGTGTTTGACCTCACGAGGTGGAGGGAGAGGGCGTGTGCAGCTTCTTATTTCTGAAGTGCTGGCATAGGTTTTTAAGATACTTCCTGAGTCTCCAAAATAGCTTGAGCAACAAGAATATCTTTGTTTTTCTTTCTGTACAGAAAGCGAAACCACCGACAGTGTGCCTAGCGATGAGGAAAGCGCCGAGGTGAGCTGGCTTCCTGGTGCCTCTTGTTTTAAAGCACAGGTTTTACTTTTGGATCTGTGTATGTGTGTGTGGTGTTTATGTATGTATGGTGTGTGTGGTGTTTGCGTGTGTATGGTGTGTGTGGTGTGTCTGGGTGAGTGTGTGTGTGAGTGTGTGACTCAGTGTTTGTGAGAGAGACAGAGGCAGACAGAAGACAAAGAATGTACATAACCTAAAATTTACCTTAGCTTTTCTTTCTGAGTTGTGAAATGTAGGTACTGAGAGCTCTGGGTGGGAGGGAGGGAAGTGAAATGTGCCCCCAGAAAAAAAGGTGAATATGACAGGGCAGGAAGAGAAAACTGGAGTCAAGGCCAGGAGATGTTGATATGCTTATGGCTGTAAACATCCCGATTTGCCAACAGGAATAAAACAGCCTGCCTGGCCAGTAAGCATCAGCAAGAGCTAGCAAAGTTGTCTTCATCCAGATCATTCTCCTCCATTGCTCCTGTGGAGAGGCGGGTGTGTGGTCAATCTCCGCTCCCTGCCAGCCTGCTTCCAGCTTCCCTCTGTAGGCCAGGCTCACACAATGGCAGGAAAGGCCTGCAGTGCTGGTGGGAAGACAAAGGGGGCTGGAGAAGAAGCCGATGTTTGGTTGAATTCCTAATATCCCAAGGTCAGGAATCCTGAGAAGACAGTAGGCATCCTTGCTGGCATAGTTTGTGATCTGGCTTCTTCAAGGACTTTAACTCCTTTTTTGCCTGGCAACTGTAAGGCCAGTTGGGTTCAGAAAATGTGGATCTCAGACCCACCCACTTAAAAAGCCGTCAAAGGACTTTTGCCGAGTGTTCCCAAGCTCCTTACTCTCCTCATCTGAACATTCGGGGTAAATAATCAGGTTGGGCTGTTATGGCTGGAAACTTTCCGGTGTGCAACCCAGATGGCCTGCGCACAGGAACAGGAAGCCAAGTTGCCACCTTATTTTGTGTGTTTGCAGAATAGTCTTGGTCAGATTTCTGGGAGCTAGCAAATGGGAATCGATTTGAAAAGTAAGAGAAGCCATTGCTTTGCATATGCCACTAAGTGGGAAGGAAAAGAACGTGTATATCTTGATTATTTTCTCTGAAAGGGGAGACCACACTGGCGGAAGAGGAACATTGAAGGCAAGCAGTACCTTAGCAACATGGGGACACGGAGCACCTACCTGCTGCCCAGCATGGCCACCTTTGTCACTTCCAACAAGCCAGACCTGCAGGTTACCATCAAAGAGGAGAGCTGTCCGATGCCTTACAACAGCTCCTGGCCCCCGTTTACAGACCTCCCCCTCCCTGCCCCCGTGACCCCCACACCCAGCAGCAGTCGGCCCGACCGAGAGACCCGGGCCAGCGTCATCAAGAAGACGTCTGACGTCACCCAGGCGCGTGTCAAGAGCTGCTAAGCGTTGACTCTCTGGTGGTTGTTGGGATTTCTTAGCTTTGTGTTGTTATTTGTTTGTATTTTATTTTTCTCTCTGATACCTATCTTAGACAAATCTAAGGGAAAAAGCCTTGATAATAGGATATTGATTGTTGTGTCCAACTCCAGGGCTAGAGCTTCTTTTTAACTCAGGACTCCAGCCCCTTGGTAGACGCATATCTCTAGAACCTGCTGGATCTCCCAGGGCTACTCCCTCAAGTTCATGGACCAACAGCCACACGGGCAGTGGAGGTGCTGCGTTGCCTACCGTCAAGGCCAGCATGGTGGAGTGGATGCCTCAGAACGGACGAGAAAATGTGAACTAGCTGGAATTTTTTATTCTTGTGAATATGTACATAGGGCAGTACTAGCAACGTTGCGGTCTGCTTCTGCACCTTATCTTGAAGCACTTACAATAGGCCTTCTTGTGATCTTGCTCTTCTTCACAGCACACTTGGCGTCCCCTTCTGTGCCCATGACCTCACTACCCACCCATCCCCAACCCATCCCCAACCCATCCATTCCCAGCTCACTACCCACCCTCCCCTCTCCAACCCATGCAATCCCATTCCAATCCCAGCCACGCTCAGCCCTCCATCTCCAACCCATTGAATCCCAGCCCACTCCACCCCACATTCCCCAACCCATTTAATCCCAGCCTATACCCACCCCACATTCCTCAACCCATCCAATCCCACACCCACCACACCCTCTCCACCCCACATTCCCCAACCCATTTAATCCCAGCCTATACCCACCCCACATTCCTCAACCCATCCAATCCCACACCCACCACACCCTCTCCAACCCATCCAATCCCATCCCACACCCACCTCACCTTCCCCAACCCATCCAATCCCATCCCATACCCACCCCACCCTCCCCAACCCATCCAATCCCAGCCCACACCCACCCTTCCCTCGCTCAGTTCCTTTCCCCTTTTCTCTCCTCAAAGGCAATGTTCCACATCTTGGAAGAGGAGGAAAAGAAATTTAATTTCTCCACAGCTGTCCCATTTTAAGACTGCTTGAAAAAAATCTTTCTAATCTGCTATGCTTGAACGCCACGCGGTACAAAGGAAAGCTGTCATGGAAATATTATGCAAATTCCCAGATTTGAAGACGAAAATACTCTAATTCTAACCAGAGCAAGCTTTTTTATTTTTTATACAGGGGAATATTTTATTCAAGGTAAAATTCTAAATAAAATATAATTGTTTTTTATCTTTTCTACAGCAAATTTATAATTTTAAGATTCCTTTTCTTGTTTATCAGCAGTTGTTATTACATCCTTGTGGCACATTTTTTTTTTAATTTTGTAAAGGTGAAAAAAAACTTTTATGAGCTCATGTAGCAATGAAATTATCCTGTGGATTGATAATAAATGAATATGGTATATAGTTAAACTTTTTAATGGGTATCACTCCTGGCTTTATCTGTGTCTATCTGCATAAACATGAATCAGAGCCGACAAAGTAATTATTCTTGGAGACCGCCATGCTGTTTTTGCTGACCACAAGAAACTTAGGAAGGTCCTGTGATGAGGCTGCAAATTTCCTCTTCCACGACACTGGGCCTGGGCATATGTCCTACACAAGTTATCATCTTTGCTCATCACAGTTGTTCCCAGAAAGAGCATTTATCACTATTCCACATGGTAGACGTGGAGACCTGAAATGAAGACCTCCTGCTCAGGTTACTCAGACAGCTCAAGACCAGGATACTGGCGGAGCCCAAGTCTGGAGCGTTTCCAGCGGGGGTGGGGTGGTGGTGGTGGATGTGGAGGTACTGGAGGTGGTGGAGGTGGTGATGGTGGTGGCGGTGGGGATAGTCTGTTTCCTAGTCCAGAGTTCTCTGCTGTGAGCAGATCGCTCTCAGCTCAGTGGGTTTTCTGTCCTCTGTGGACTTGGACACACAACTCAGATAAAACACTTTCAGTAAGGAGAAACAGTGTGATTTCTCCTTTCTGTTCCTTTGTCTTCTAAGACCTGGGGGATTTTGCATGAAGGTCCCGTCCTTAAAACGTATGATTTTGAGAGCCCAGGTCTATCACCTAGTTGGAATTTGTTCCCTTTCCTATTGAATTATCCTTATTGCCCTCACATACACACCTTGGTATTTCAAGGTACAACCCTGACGTTGAGAAGGTCGCCTCCCTTACCTCCCAAGCTTCCTCAGAATACTTAAACATAGCTGCCTTCCTGCCACCTTTGGGGGTTATGAAAAGATCACTGAGTTAATGTTTGAACAGTCCTTTGAATTTATGAAAGGACAAAGGGCTCTTTTTAAGTCTATCTTCATGTGCGCCTGCAGATTCAGCCAGCGATCATAAAATTATCGCCCCTGAACACAAGTCAACGGAAACACATTACTGTTTGGCGTATGTGAAATGGCTCACACAGGTAGCCAGTTATTTCTCTTCAGAGCTTTTTGGTAGGGCGGATTTATTTGGATTCCTCAGGACAAGTCATGAGGTTCTTGGTCCATGAGCCCTCCCCTTTGGTAATTCAGATTTTAAAATCTCATGGATCACCCTGTTTTGTATTGTTTGCAAAACAGCAAAAAACCTGGCATAGAAGTTGGCCCTGACCCACGGTGAACAGTGGGTCTAGGGTAGCTCTGACCTTCCTTCTGCTCTCCCCTCCGCACCCAGAATGAGTCCTGCAGGTCTCAAATGTCATGCCACTGCGTTATTCCGTTCCCGTGGTGGGAACCAGACCAGCGGTCAAATTCAGGATTCAGAGATAGACCATTCAGGTGCTCAAGGTAATACTCTATTGCCAGTAAGACCACAAAAATAGAACAATGCTTAAAATATCCCCACGGAGGGCTGAGTTATTTCTAAGTCACACTTGCTAGGAGTGAAGGAAAACAAGGGGATTACACAAGACCTGGGGTAGACGTGAGGGAGCTAAACAAACCGGATGGACAGCTCAGGAACAGGAGCCCCAGACCTTGTTGTTGTCACTTGGAGGAAGTGCTGGGGACACCTGATTTATTTAGTTGGCCTCTGTGTGTGCTGATACGGTTTTTTTTTTTTTTATGATGGGTTTTGCTGTGGGTGTGTTTAAGTAGCAATGTAACTGCTTTTCGGACAATAGTTTCCATTCTTTGCTAGACACACCCATAACAAAGTTCCTCATAAATCTTTGATCTGGGAATTCAATAACAGCCGTAAGGCAGGGCTAACCAAGCACCTTGATGTGACTGGCTTCCATCATGTTGTTTGGGTGCCTTAAGTAAGTTCATCTTCAACCGTAGCCTCTCTCTCCCTATTTGGATGTCAAAGGCAGTGTGCCGCTTATTTGAATGTATTAGATGTACGTGGCTAAGAAATACAAATCCTTCAGATATCAAAGCCCTAAAATGATACCCTTTTTTGGGTCGTTGTTGTTGCCTCAGATGCAAAAGGGTACTATCATGTAACCTGCTCCCAAGGTAGAAATTGCAGGAATGAGGAAGATCAATGGTTTGGTTTCAGGATTCTGAGTTTTCAAGTTGATGCTTTTATAAGTATTTTCTATGTGAGTGAAAAAAAAAATAGTGTTAAGCCCCACATGGTCTCTTGCCCCTGCATCTAAGAGGTGAAACATTAGACCTCCATTTGCTAGACGCTGTCCTTTGAGTGCTGAATTAGGTTTTAAGAGCCCCTTGTCATTTTAGCTTTGGACAAACAGACCCAGATAAAAGGAGGAAATCAAAACCCAAATCTTTCCCGATGACAGACAAAAAAAAAAACAAAAAACAAAAAAAAACAGGAAAAGCTGGCAAACAGATAGCTGGGTCTGTGACCTGCAGGGCTAGTCTACCTGATACCTTTACTAGTTAGGGCTTTGCAAAGAGTATGGAGTATGAAGGCAGAAGCTGGTTTTAGCTAGTTATATCCATCCACCTCATCCTGAAACTCCATCTCTTGGTATATAACCTAGAACCTGAATGAATGATCAGAGGCACAGGGACAGGAACCTGACCAGCCAGGGAGCCTGGACACATCACCCCCACTGTGTCCCGGCGGCAGTGAACCCCTCCTCAGCGTTATCACACGCGTTTTTCCATCTCATGGGGCTGAAAGCATCCACATGACCATTTTCATAAATGGTGCAAGGCAGGTATCTGTAGATAACCACACCAGCTGCTCTATTCCAAACCCCACCATCCCTAGTGTGAAGGGGACAGTGTCAGTCCCCAGCTATGCCCTTCAGCAAGGACTTGGATAGCAGCTGCAGACCTGGAGAAAGGGGGGTCTTGCCATGGGGGTGTGGAGTTTTGGGTGAGGAGATACCAAAAAGTATGTGCAATGGTAAGGAGGAATTGTTACCAAAGCTGACTGGCTTCTGCGCCCCTGCCAGCCCTAGTGGACACAGAAATAAGTCTCTGCAGTAGCGTGGGCATCGCTGGCCCTGCTGTGATCATAAATGAGGATTCTAAAGAGATTTGCTTCTGGGGCCATTCTAACAACAGGTGCCGAGATACTGCCTGAAAATAGAGCCTGGGAGGAAGGAAGTGGTCAGGCCTGAGGGCCAGTTTTAGCAAAAATGTTAAGTCTGTCCAAGAACTTTGGTCAGGCTGTGAAAGGATTGGGAGGAGGGACATTTTCGAGTTTACATAGTCTAGGAGTGCAAACCAGGGGTAGACATATGCAGAACCCTGGGCAGTTCCCAGCACCTTGAAAATAATAAGTAAACAAATAGGTAAAAAATAAAAGTTAAAGTTAAGAGTTCCTATGGCCGGGCAAGCCCGTGTTCTAGCATCCTTTGGCATGTCCCTTCGGAAAGAAAGCAGAGCATGTGTCCCGAGCCTCCGAATAAGCTTTGTTCCCGTTCCCCATGTCCCCTCTATGACCAGGTTCAAACAGAGTACTGGCTCTGTGGGACCGCTGTGCCGGGTTCCACGCGTGTTGTTGGTTGTCCTTGTACTCACGCTCAAGAGTCACTGCTGTCACACTCACCCAGTGAGTCACACACCCGCTGGGTGTGAGTCACACAACCTTTCGTGCAGGTCTGAAAACAAAGTCCAGGCCACGAATATCTCTAAATTCCAGGGGTTTTTTTTCCCTTCTGGGAAGACAATATTAAAATTGTAACCCCTACCGCGCAACCACACAAACTGTCCAAGGGAAAAGACTCCAGATATGTTCCGTCTGGTTAAAGCTTGGATCTTCCATCTGGGGTTGTTCCTCTTGCCCCCAAGCTCCCCAGTATATTATTTCCAAGACAATTCAAATCTACATATTGTACTGGGGACGTGTCTGAAGTTTCAAGACAATGTAAACAGCTAGTTGGGAGTGATTCCTATGGTTAGCGATGCGCCAGGCTTTATCCCCTTCGAGCACTAACCCTGACAAATATTCTCTGTAGAGCTGGCTATTCTGTCTGCCAACGATTCCCCTCCAGGGCTGTAAATCCAGCCCTTATCTTCATCGGCAGCATCTTTGCTCTGGGAAGCCCATACATCATGTTTTTAATGTGACTGAAATGCAGAAGAGGGTTCACAGCCCCGGCTCCTTGACATGCAGCCTATAGGGAAATTAGAATTTTAGGGAAAATGCGAAATACGGACAAAAATGATTGCTCAGATTCTAGTGACTTTAAGAGATCACATGGTAGCCAGGCTATGACAGGGAAGGAAGCCACTGGATGGTCCAGCATGTTTTTAAGGCTCTATTTGCAGGACTGATTTTAAGTGGTATAATTCTAAGTGGTTTTCTTTAGCAGCTCATGACGTTAATTTGGTAACTTATGATCTAAACCTGCCCAGAATGGAGAGGTTCTATAGGATGGGGAATCTTCACTCTTGAAGTTGGGACTGTTTCAGGTAAACCATAGGTTGCCCTGAATATTATGTTGAAATCAGAACATATATGTTCTTTTGAAGATGTTAAAAGAAATTAAGCTTCGCGGGGTGTTATTATATGTTTATTTATTGTTGATGAGCCTATTGCTAATCCATTTGTTTAGGCTTGGTATGTTTTATGAAGAGACATAGACTTCATTCATTCAACACTATCAAGTTCTCAGTGCGTGCTGGTCTTAGGTGGTAAAGCCACATGGAAGTGAATGGAACGTCTAAGAGAACTTTTATTCCAGCTGTGAGTGGGTGGGAACCATTCAAGCCATTAGTAGCAACCTTTGGGGGACAGTAAAGGTTACAGATGACAGTAAAGCAGGGCAAGGGAGACAGGGAGCAGTGGAGATACCCAGAGCCATCATCTTGGTGTTCGGAGGATCCGTTGCAGGGCTGGCAGTTGCAAAACTCAGCAGTTAAGAGGAAAAGAAGGAAAAGGGTTGGTATCAGCAGTGTTCTCTTGCAGGAAGCAAAAACCACAGTGACTATTTTAAGCACAAAGGCATTGACGAGAGAGAAGCAGGTGCTTATGTGGGCAGGCTGGACAAGCCTCTGAAGGGCTGGTTCCACCTCCATCGCCACTGTGGAGGTGGGACACGAGGAGGCATCAACTGTGTGGACACATTGCACTGGCTTCACTCTCGTCAGGGAGTCCCTGTCACAGTCATCTCCACTATCTCTTGATACTCATGACTTTCGTAACTGAACCCTGAGTCACTGCTTTAGAAAGTCCCAAGACTCCATCCATGTCATGTATGGGACTGGTTACAGCTGAATCAGGAAAATGGCTTTGACCTCACTACTGACTTCCTGTTCTTGTGCAAACAAGTCCAGCCTAATTTTGCAGTTAGGGTCTCAGCTGTAAGACTGGGAAATGGGGTTCTAGATTTGAGCCATGTCAGCAGAAATGGGCACACCACGGACAAGTAAAAGTGGATGTTACAGACCTCTAGTCTACCTCAAGAAACCATTGCAAGAATGCTAAAGGCAGCAAGACTAGACAGAGGGAGGCAGCTTCACCCTGCACACTTCAGTCAAGGTGGAAAGGCAACTCAACACTGGCCGGAACAAGGCTTTCAGTTTGATTAGATGTTTTTCTTTAATTTCTAAACATTTTCATTATCTTATGTGGATAGGTACTTTGCCTGCATGTATATCTCTGCATCGTATCATCAGGAGCAAAGAGAGGGGCTGGGATTTCCTGGAACTGGAGTTACACACAGGTGTAAGCTATCACGTGGGTGCTGGGAATGGAACCCATGCCCCCTGGAAGAGCAACCAGTGTTCTAACTTCTGAGTCTCCTCTCCATCCTCCATGACGCTTGTTTTTTCTTTTATCCCTCTCCCCCGACCCCTGATGCTTGTTTTTTTTCTTAAGATTCGATCCCACTCTATAACCCAGGCCGGCTCCCTCCTTCTGCTGTGCTGCTGAGGCTGCGCTGGCACCCACAGTCCTGCCTCTGCATCCAAGTGCTGCCACATGCCCCAACATCAAGGGCAGGCTTCACGTGTTCAATTCTTTCTTTACTTGTTAATGACCCTAGGCAACTGTCTTGACATTTTGAGAGAACTTTCTAAAAATGGGGCTGCTAACACCTGACTTGTGAGGCTGTTATCTCATTAAACACGATAATGCTGGTTATAGAGAGAGCGTAATGTAGACACTCGCTGGCAGCCTCTATCCCTATGAACTGTGCTTTGGAGAACTGGTACCAACTTATCCATAGTTTCCTGGACTCGTACGAATTCAAGAGTTTATCAGTGAGGAACTCAGATCTCAACATGTGACTGCAATACACACACACACACACACACACACACACACACACACACACACACACAAACACAGTGGTGGTTTGAATGAAAATGGCCCCGGGCCTACGAATGGCCCTATTATGAAGAGCGGTCCTTATGGTAGGAAGTATGTCACTTTGAGCCTTGAGGTGTCGGAAGCTCAAGCCATACCTAGTGGCTCACTGTCTCTCGCTGCTGTTTGCTGATGTGGCTGTAGAACTCTCAGCTGCTTCTCCACACCATGTCTGCCTGCACACTGCCATGCATCCCACGATGACAATAATGGACGAAATCTGAAATGGAAGCTACCCCCAGTTAATTGTTTTCTTTTATAAGGATTGCCATACTCATGGTGTCTCTTCACAGCAGGAAAACCCTAAGGCGTGTGCACGTGTGTGTGTGTGTGTGTGTGTGTGTGTCTGTGTGTATTCATACATATATAAAACCTCCCCCTGCAGCCTCATGTCTTGGACTTGATTGAAGGAGCCCAATTTCAAAGAGAAAGTTCCTCTCTGATAAACACTGAAGAGACAAAACTTTCTGGGAGTTTAAGTTTTAAACCAATAGATTTTTTTTCTTCTTTTTATGAAGGTTTGTTTTATTTTAATTATGTGTGTGTGTGTGTGTGTGCACATGTGTGCTTGGAATATGTGCACGTGGGTGCAGGTTCCTGTAGTGGCCAGAAGAGGATATGGTGTTCCCTAGAGCTAGAATTAGAGCCAACTGTGACTCTCCTTATAGGAGAGCTCGGAACAACCAAACTGTGCTTCTTTATGAGGTCAGTGTGTTCTATTAGCTGCTGAGCCCTTTCTCCAGCCTGGGGCAGTTGCTCTTTGAGAATGTGAACAGGTGCCAGGGGTGAGGCTAGGACACACCTTTCCACGGCCTCTGCTTAGATGAACTGACACAAATGCCGTGGAGCTTCATGGGAAAGGAGCTGTCCCCATGTGTCAGGGGCTGGATTCCAGCGAAAGAATATAATCTAGGGATGAGACCAGCTGGAGGCAGCTATGCCCTGAAGGGAGAAGAAGCTGCTGCTGGTACCAAGTTGGAACTATGACTGAATCCCATAATGGCATCCATTGTGAAAGGCTTACATACCTTGAAGAAAAAATGGGTCAAAGTGATGGCTAATGGCCTGGCCATTCTTCTTCAGGTGTCTGTGGCCCCAGCCTGGGTGACAGTGAAGTAGAGAGAGAAGACCTTCCTTGAGGGTAGCCGTGGGGACTACACTATTGAAGTCCCCAGCCATTAAGTGATAGGATTGTTTTAATTGTCAGCATGATGCAGCCTAGAGTCACCTGCGTCTAGGACCTCAGTGAAGAACTGCCTAAATCAGTTTGGCCTGCGGGCACACTTGTGAGGAATCTCCCCCCTGCCATCAACTTATATGAGGTGGGGAAACCACCCCAGGAAGTGCCATTCCTTGGGTCTGAATCTTGGCCTGTGGAAGAGTAGAGGAAGCTAGTTTAGTAAGTACTAGGTACACATGCGTTTTTTTCCTTGCTCTGTTCTTAGATGTGATACAGCTGTTGCTTCAGGTGTCTGCCCTGACTTTCTTGCTATGGTGTATTGTAACCGGGAACTCTAAGCTAGATAATCCCATTCTCTTGGAAGCTGCTTTTTTTTGCCATAGTAATTTTTTAATCACAGCATCATAAACAACACTAGGGAAGACTACATAACCAGGTGACATGGAGTGAATGTTGTATTCCCTCCACAGGCCATGTGATGAACGCTAATTCCTAGAGCAGTGGTCATCAGCCTTCCTAATGCTGTGACCCTTTAACACAGTTCCTCACGTTGTAGTGGCCCCAACCATACTTCATAGCTGTAATTTTACTACTGCTATGAATTATAATGTAAATATCTGTGTTTTCTGATGGTCTTAGGCGACCCCGGTGAAAGGGTCCTCTGACCCCAGGTTCAAATGTTGTCCCAGTACAACAGGATAAAAATGGAAGACAGATGGCTGAGAGTTATCATTAGCATCCTTCTAAAACAGACACAAAAGTTGTGTTTGCCCCTCTACCAGGTGGGGACACATAAAAGGTACAAGTTTCTGGTGCTTGAGCCTTGGGACTTCTGAACTCCCAAAACGTCCACAACAAATTTCTATTTGTAAATTGCATAGGGTGCAATACATCATTATATTTTCCTCAACTGACTCCAACAGTCGGGTAAGCAGAAGCCTTAGGTAAGGGATGAGAAGTTGGTTAAAAGCAAGACAAAGAGCTGGTCAGGACAGTAGCAGCTCTGAGGCTGGCATAGGAGAAGCGGGTCCATACACCACAGCAGGGGACAGAAGATGTGGAGGAAGAGGCATCCGGCAAGTGGGGGTTACCAGGGGCACAGAGGTGCTGCTGCCATAGCGGACACTGGCCTCAAGCTTAGGACAGCTGCCGTAATGTATGGATCATGTGCACACACAAGGAACCCTTGAACATTCCAGTTATAACGATAATAAAGATGAAGGCTTTCGTTGTGAGGCGGCTATGGTGCTGTGGAAAATTATCTCTTGTTTCTTCCCCTGTCATCTTTTCCTTTGCCAGTTCTGCAAGGAGCACCACTCACTTTCCGTGTACTGGTCAAGTAAGACCTAAGGTATGCATAATGATAGTCCTAGAAAGAGGAGAAGCCATCAGTGGAACAGAACTGAAATCCATAAACCTTCCATAAATAAGAGAAAATGTAAATTTATACACTGAAAGGACCCACTCTATATTTAGGAAAGCTGACCTAGAAAGAGCAGTTTTGAGGCATTTTCTAGAAGATCCTGAAATGCCAATCTCTCTCTCTCTCTCTCTCTCTCTCTCTCTCTCTCTGTCTGTCTGTCTTTCTACTCCCTCCCCTCTTCCCTCTCTCCTGTGATTCCTCCAGGGGTCTGTATAAATTTCTTAATGTTGCTTTACAGGTGAGAATAATCTGCTGTTTAAAATAACATACATGTATTCTCTCACAGTTTTGTCATCAGGGCCATGATCCCTTGAGGGCTCAGGGGAAAGTCCTTCCTGATCTCTTCCAAGCTCTGGTGCCTTCTGGTGTTCTCTGGCTTGTGGCTTTCTCAATCCAGTCTTTCTTGTCTCAGCTCAGCACTCTTCCTGTTCAGCTTCATGCCCTCTCTCTCTCTCTCTCTCTCTCTCTCTCTCTCTCTCTGTCTCTCTCTCTATGTGTCTCTGTCTCTCTCTGTCTCTCTCTCTATGTGTCTCTGTCTCTCTCTCTCTGTCTGTCTCTCTCTCTCTCAGATCTACACTACATGCCTCCCTTTTATAGGAAGATTTTTCAATGAATGTTAGGGCCACCTGGATAATCTGGGATAATTTCATCTCAAGATCTTTTAATGACATCTACAAAGGTTGTTTTCCAATTAAGAGAATAGTTATATGTGCCAGGGGTTTGGGACTGGATATATCCTCCTGGGGCCGTTTTTTTCAGCTCATTTCAGACCCTCTAGGTGAAAGGTCAAATCATTTATGACCTTCAGGCTTCTCATGAATGACATGAAAAGGAAGCCAGTCATAGGAACAACTTTTAAGTGACATAAGGGCAAAGAGGGCAAGCTGGCACTTTTGTATCCAGCTAAACTGCCTTTCAAGATTCAGAGAGAAACAGCCCGGAAATAACCCGAGGAAATACTGTTTGGGTACCAGTTGACTTTTAGAAGATGAGTTTCATACAAACAAGAGACAACTGGGGGGGGGAGTACTGGCAGCACACACGTGCTTTCTCATGTAATTTTATCACATGGTAAAAATCACTGTTTAGTTGGCTAGCTCAGACCGTGGATTGAAGAGCAAATATGTAAATGCTGTATATTCTATAAAAGTATCAGGCATGGCCAAAAGGGATGGGAGGAGAAGGAAAGGAGAATGGTTTAATGAACAGTTCTACAGACAGTGGCCACGAGGAGCCTATCCTAAAATATTCAGCAGGAAGGGGAGGGGATTACCTGTACTGCAGTAAAATACAAAAATAACCACATAAAAAATACACAAATATCCTGAAATGCTGAAAGAAATAAAAGACAAGTAGCAAATGAAAGAAGACAGTTAAAGTATAAAATAAAGGGTAACACATGCAGTAATTATAAATTAGTATGACATGGCTAAATATAGCAGTCATGCTAATTAATGGCATAGGCTTTTGCCCTTTGTGACAATTTTCAATTTGATCCTTAACACAAAAGACAAACCCATACTATATATAATAAACACATCTCAAATATGGTTCAGTCAGGGGCCCCTAACTAAAACCCAGAATTAGCAGACGAATACTATAAAAATAAAAACCCGAAGGGTGGGTTGGTGATTCTAAGCAGACAAGTGAATGCAGCCCCAAGTTCTCCGTGAGGTGGGTCTTGAGACGTACATGGATTCCTTGTGAAAGATGTAATAAGATGTAGAAGAGTGTGGTTCACATAATGAAGACAGAGCAGTTAGAAATATCCTATGTGTCATGTGCCATAGCAATTACCATATGAAGCGTAAATTTCATGCACTAGAAACACATTAATAATAGGTGATTTTAACACCCCATATCCAGGACAGAGAGTGCATTGATTAAAGAAAAAGAGATCTAAGCATAAATAATTCAGTTAATAATAGATCAGTTTTGATCACACACACACACACTCACACACACACACATATACACTAAAGATGAAGAATGTCTTCTCATATGGATCATTTCTGTGGATGCATAAAATGACCCTGGATTGATGTGATACCATTGCTTATATTTTATATTTTATCCTGTCTTTTGCCAAGATCTTAGTAATGTGAGACACATTTGCAGGCAAACCCATTCTCACTGCAACACGTGACTGTATCTGAAACTCGGCCAGTGGTACCGTTTCTTTCGTGACCTTTTTCCAGACACTGCATACTATTATCTCCCTCTGAAGCGCAGCGTGTGCGGTGACTATAACCGAAATGTACATTTAGACAGGCGTTTGGGGGATACATAACTCCCTCAGCCCCCCGGGGCCTGGTTATAGGAGTATTTGATGCTTCTACCGTGCACTAATGCTCTGTGTTGTGGTCTGTGGCACGCACAGAGTTGTCATGTTCCATTTACAGGGTCGGCGGGAAGCATGAAAAATGTAGGTCAGCGGCATATAAAATATTTATGAAAGATAAAGGCACAGATGTCCTTCCTTAGCGCACCTACCAAGTACAGAATATTTGAACAATGGTGGTTTGAGTTCTAGTTAAGATATGTCTCTTAACTATTTATATTGCTATTTAGTAATTCCTTTTCTTTTTTCTTTTGCAGTAAGTAATTTTAGCAGTGTGATTTTTTTTTCCAGTGCATAGTTGGAGCTGGAGAGGGTTCAGCAGTTAAAATCGTGCTGCCCATGCTGAGGCCCAGAGTTTGGTTTCTACCAAACATGGTGGGTGGCTCACAACCCCCTACAATTCTAGATGCAGGGAGTCTGATGCCCTCTTCTGGCCTCTGTTGGTACTTGCATTCAGGTGGAATACATTTACACAGACCATACACATAAAAATAATTAAAAATAAAACATATCTTTAGAAATTAAAAAAAATTAAAAGTATACACTAAATGAAAAAAAGCTTTATGGTCTTGGTTTCTCAAAAAAATTGATAAGTGCACATTTAATGGAAAATTATTATTGTCTTTTGATTTCTCAAAGAGACTCGGGGCAAATCCATAATTTGCAGAAAATACCGGTATACACTGCCATCCCCTGGGAGCCTATGATGATGTCATTGACCATAAGAAAACTTGAGGCCAAAGTCTTCTGAAGAAATATGAGCATCTCTCTCAAGAGCTGGTAATTATTTTAAGAAGCCTGCGCTGAAAATGGTTAGCATAAGCAGATGCAGAAGGTGAATTTACATATCCCTGTGAAGCAGTAATGCTTTTTTATTTAGATCAAACATCTGCTCTTCTCGGTGCTTCACCCTGCCCCTTTTTCCAGCACCGCCTCCCCAGTGAAAAGCCATTGATGTTGATAGGGCTGACTGACAACTGATAGAAAAGCCCAGGACCCAGGATCTCGCTGGGACACACAGACACAATCAACAATGTCAAAAACACACTTCTGGAGGTCTGGGAAGACAGTTCAGTCAGTGGGTGAAGATAGTTCAGTCTTGCTAGGTGAGTGTGAGGACCTGAGTTCGTAACCCCTAGCTCCCATGTCTCAGAAAATCATCTAGGGACTTGGCAGCACATGCCTGCAATCCCATGAGTGAGGAGGCCGAGATAGAAGGATCCCCGGAACTTGTTGACCAGTCCCCCTAACCAAATTGATGAGCTCCAGGATCCATGAGACCTTGTGTTAAGAAATCATGGGGAAGGAGGCTGAAGAGAGGGTTTAGCCTTTACTAGCTGCTCATCAAGAGGACCTGAGTTCACTTTCTCCTCGACATAGCTTCACACAACTATGACTCCAACTCCAGGTAACCCGTCATCCTCTTGTGGCTTCCAAGGGCTCTGCATTCAAGTGGTACTCAGACATAATACTCATATACTTAAAATAAGAAAATTAAATATTAAAAGAAATAAGAGTGATGGAGGAAGGTCATTGGTTAAAAAATAAAGAAACTGCCTTGGCCCATTTTATTGGTTAGAACATAGGTGGGTGGAGTAAACAGAACAGAATGCTGGGAGGAAGAGGAAGTGAGCTCAGAGACGCCATGCTCCCCTCTCCTGGGCAGACGCGATAGCTCTGCTCTCTGAGGCAGACGCGATCAAGCTCTGGCCCAGGGTGGACGTAGGCTAGAATCTTCCCAGTAAGCGCACCTCGGTGCTACATACTTTATTAGAAATGGGCTAGTCCAGGTGTGAGAGTTAGCCGAGAAGTGGCTAGATATAATGGGCCAAGCAGTGTTTAAAAGAATACAAGTTGTGTGTTGTTATTTTGGGGCATAAGCTAGCGAGGTGGCCGGGGTTTTGGGGATGCAGCCCCACCACTCCTATTACTACATAAGAGGGTAGGGGAAAAGATTAATAAAGATATTTAATGTTGACCTGGCCACCCTATGCATGTGTATGTATACACATATACACAGAGAGAGACAGAGAGACAGAGACAGGGGTGCACATATGTAGACACACAGACATACACACACAGAGGGGTGCACATATGTCAGTGCACATACACACATATACACAGAGGTGCTCATATGTAGACATATACATACACATAGAGGCGCATATATGTAGACACACTTACAGACACACAGAGTGAGGCTTTGTGTTCGTAAAGAAATAGACCTGAATATACAAATATATGAGCTATATCTGTACGTCTGTTGTGATGAGCGAGGGGCATACATGTGGAGCCTGTAGCCAGGAGGAAAAAGTCAGGGTTCCCAGCTGCCCCAGATGTTTTCTAGCTGCCTGAGATGTGCTACTGTGCAAGGCAGTGTGGCCGAGGTGAGAGACAGCAACCTCTGAGGTGTTGCTTTCTTGTCAAGTGGTCCACAGGCATTGACAGAGCAGCCAAGGCCAAGACAAATCATGTCCTTTCTTCCCGCAGGCTGACTGGAGAAGAGAGTGCTGAGTTTTTCCCAAGGTAGTTCTTCTAGGGCTTTGTAAATTCCTTCCAGAGACTGCTGAACCCAGGCCTGCCTTGGTCTGGCCTCCTTCCTCTGTAGATTCTTATCACAGCTTCCAGTCTGCAGAATTTACCCTTCCCCCCTTTCCAGAACTGGCTGGGAATTGTTTCAGAATCTGCGAAGCAAAGTGGTTGCTGGCGAATCAGGAAGGGAGGGGTTTTACGTGTGAACTTTCAACCACTGTGAAAAGAGTTGTTTGGAGAAGGTGGAAGAAAAGAAATCATACTCGCACTAAGCAAAAATAGACACCCACAGGAACACACAAACTGCAGAATTCTTTCTCGGGATTAATTACTAATTCTGCTATGAGATTCAGGTGGGTGTTTCACAACACCATATGTCAATATCAATTTAGAGGTTTAAAAACCGAGATCAGGGGCATTCTTTTCTTAGCAAGCCACAAAAATGTATATATTTACCCATGAGCCTTCAGGCAATGAAGTCTGATCTACGAGAAATTACTCTGCTGGTAGTTTAGGCAGGAGACGTCAAATAAGCTTAATTACTGTCTTTTTCCTCCAGAAAGCTCTCCCTCCAGGCTGAGATTTGAACTCTCATGTCGCTAGTGTTGGAGTTGGGTGGCGGGGGGGGGGGGGGGGCTGTGAAAACAGAAAAGGAAGACAAGACAAGTCTTCAGCTCAGGGACCACGCTCCAGCTCTGCAGGCCAAAGGGGAAGCTCCGAGCTTCAGTATCTTTGAAAACTGACTTCTTTTGGCTAGTGGGTGTCACTTCATTGGTTCACATGCTAACATTTTAATTTTGAATTGGGATATACAAAGAAAAAATTGCCAGTCGCTGAGCCTCGGAGTGAAGTGTTAACACGGTTGGCACTGCCTTCGGGCACGCGGGCTTCGTTGGCATCGTAGAACTAGCTGTTCGTGTAACTTCCACTTTGCTGTGCGCATCTGTGGCAGCCCAGCATTTGCTTAGATTCATGATGCTAAGTGCCGTGGAAAATGTCCTCGCAAAGCTGTCATGGCTTTCCTCTACTGAACGGAAGTCACCATGTGTGCATTGGCTTGCCTGGCGCATGCCAGTTGGTGCACAGCGGCGTGGCACCGTGCCTCATTGCAACTGAATAAATGATACTCCTTGTTAAAGCTGGAGGAAGTTGGCATGACAACTGCAGGCTTCATCGAAACAATTATCCAGGCTCCAAAGCCTACCAAAGGCTTCTAGTGATTTCCAAAGAAGCTGCTTGGTGTTTAGCTTTAAGAAAAGGCAAACACAATGAGAAATACGTTAACTGTCTTGGTTAGCTTTATGTTGCTGGGATGAAATACTGACCTAATGATATCTGAGGGAGAAAGGAGTTTATTTGGCTGATAGGTGACAGACAGTCCATCATCAAGGGAAGCCAAGGCAGGAAATGAAAGCAAAAGTTTGACACAGAAAACATGGAGGAACACTGCTTATTATCGCTCATCTTGTCTAGGACCGACAGCTTACACAGCCCGAACTCTCTTGACCAGTGACAGTACCACCTACTGGGCAACCCTATATCAATTATCAATCAAGAAAATGTATCCAAAGGCATGCCCGAAGGCCAATTTGATGGGATCAATTCCACAGTTGAGAGCCTCTCTTCCCTGATATGTCTTGGTTTGTGTCAAATTGACAAAAATGGAGCAAGACACCAACATGCTGCCAAGACTCCCCACGATGCTATCAATCTTTAGGGTGCAAAAGAAGAACAAGCTCACCAACACAGCAGGCCTGTGAGAGATTCTGGGTGTTCAAAGTGATTTAGAAGAAGACTTAAGTGTCTGACTATAAAATGGAGCGCAGTTAAGTTCTGGAAACAAAAGTAGCATACAACTGCGGCGTTATGGTTTGCACTCCTACAGGTTCTTGGTTTAAAAACTTGCTCCCCCCATCTGGTGGTGTTACTTTTGGAATTCCGGACTTTTTAAGATATGTGGCTTTGTTGGAAGAAGCAGGTCACTAGTGGTAGGCTTTTAAGGTTACCTGTCAGCCATCCCGGGTGCCCATCTCCCTCCCTGCTTCTAGGTTTTCCAAGTGACCACGAATAGTTCGGTACTGCTCCTGTTGCTATGACTAAAGCTGTTTCACCAGCCTCTTCTGCCACGATGGACTGAACTCATGAGCCAAAGTAAGGAGTTTATGTCAGGTAACATGGTTGCTGGGGTACGGGAGTAGCTCATGTGTACAGATGAATGAATCAAGGCCATTCAAGAGTCTTCACAGTGTGCTTAGTCTCCTTGCCTTCTACTTTGCTCTCTCTGCTCCCTCTTCTATGTCTTCTCTTTTCTGTTTTATCTCTCTTTCTTCCTCCTCCCCCACCCCTCAAAGGTCACACTGTTAAACTGTGAGAGCATTAAACGAGTGATGGAATCTTAGGCTGGGGAAATAGAGCATTTTCCAGGTTACTTGAGTTAGCCATTGCCGGTTGTAACGGTGGCAGAGAGATGAAAGATAAAGATGATTTCAAATAAACATATGTCTTAGTTAGGGTTTCCCATACGGTACTAAAACACCACGGAACTTGGGGAGGAAAGGATTTAATTCAACTCACAACTCTCCGGTCACACTCCATCGCCGAGGGAAGCTGGGGCAGGAACTCAAGTCAGGACCTGAAGCAGAGGCTGCAGAAGAACATCCCCTCCTGTTTGGTCCTCGTGGGTTGCACCTCAAGGCTGGCTGAGCCTTGTTTCTTATATAACTCAGGATCGCCTGCTAATGGGTAGAGCCACCTACCACAGTGAGCTGGCTACCACATCCATCATTTTGCTGGCTATTTTTATGTCAACTTGACACAGCCACCTGAAAGGAGACTTGAGAAAATGTGTCCATCAGATCTGGCTGTAGGCAAGTCTGTAAGACCTTTTCTTAGTGATTGATGTGGGAGGGACTAGTTCCTTGTGAGTAGTGCCACCCTGGACAGTTGGTCCTGGGTTCTGTAAGAACAGAATGAGGGTGGTGGTGGCATAGGCCTTTAATCCCAGCACTCGGGAGGCAGAGACAGGCAGATCGCTGTGAGTTCAAGGCCAGCCTGGTCTACACAGCAAGTTCCAGGACAGGCTTCAAAGCTACAGAGAAACTCTGTCTCAAAAAACCAAAATAAATAAGTAAATAAATAAAAAGAAAACAGGTTGAGCAAGTCACAAGGAACAAGTCAGTAAGCAGCACCCCTCCATGACCTCTGCATGAGTTCCTGCTTCCAGGTTCCTGCTCTGACTTCCTTCATTGATGGGTCATGATGTGGAAGACTAAGCCAAATAAACCCTTTCCTCCCCAGCTTGCTTTTGGTTATTGTGTTTCATCACAGCCGTAGTTAACACTAACCATAACAATCACTAAACAACAGAATAGCTCACAGGTTTGTTGACAAACCAACCCAGTGGCGACATTTTCTCAGTTGAGGTTCCCGCTCCTCAAGTGACTCTGGTTTGTGCCAAGTTTGTGACAAAAACCACAGCAGGACAGGAGGTTGCTAAGCCTCATTAGAGAAGATACTTGTGAAATAAATCACCCAAGCACAGAGAAAGGCAGATGAAGAACATCAGCAAATTACAGGTCCCTCCAACCCATTTGGAGAGAACAGAGGAAAAAATTAAGTCTTGAGCTTTGGAAAATGGCAAGTGGATCCTGTTGAGACAAAAAAGAAAAAAAAAGCAAGGGGCAGTCTCAGAAAGACAACAAGGAGTAGAGTTTGAACACTTGGAGTCTAGATTCCAGGAGGAAATCATGACCACCCCGTTGCCGAATGTCTTCATTTCATAGGTGGAGAAAATGCTGCACCCGGGCTGCAGGTACTTAGAACCGAAAGGAAATCCCAGAGGTCCAGTAACTTCTTCTGAGGCGCCCTTAGCCCACAGAGCCTCAGTCCTGCTGCACCAGAATTCCCATTCTTGCCCCACCCACTCCCGCACTTTCTTCCCTTTGCTCCCTCATGTTTTTGCCAAAGTTTCCATTTCTCACTGAGATTTTTTTCCGAGGAAGTCAGAAATGGCCTCCTAGACATGCGGCTGCGGGGCTTTAGGATACAGTACTCTGAAGAAGCCTCCTTGGCCGTGGGATTGATTTAAGCTGATTATTTGAGCAACTGTTGAAGGACAGTCTTCCCTGTGTTCTGCAGCTGTCAATCATCAACTTGATTGGCTCTGGAATCGGGTAAGAGATGTGGCTCTGGGCGGGTCTGTGACAGTACTTTCTGGTAGGACTAACTGAGTGAGGGAAACCCTTCCGTACAGTAGGTAGCTTCCTGCGGCCCAGACGTAAAGAGCCCTGAGAGACGACCCATGATGCGCTTTGTCTGCTTGCTCCACCCCTCACTGACGAGTATGAGTATATCCACCCAGCCTTCAGCATCACTCCCGCTCTTTCCTTTGCTGACATTCAAACCCAGCTTTTTCAGCCCTCCGGCCCAGACTGACGGCCATATCCCCCAGGTCTTCGGAGCTGTATATGTGAGGTAGGAAACGGGACTCATCTCGTGAGTTCTAGGAAGCCTTTCTTCTTGCCTTGGACGGTCTCTTAACTCTGATGCCAGACGCTCATGGTCACACTAAACGTCCAATGAGTCAAATGGACTCGGGATTCTTGTCTTGTGAAACCCAAGAGTAAAATCCAGACTACAGAGAGCGGCTTCTAGAAAGAAGGCTCTTACAGTTAGGTAGGTAGGAGCTTGTGCAAAAGAGAAGGCTAGATTCTGCATAATATCAGTGGGTCCCAGGAAATGGGGGTACCACTGTACTGCTGGTCTGGGGCCTTTTAGAGGGCTGATGACAGAACTAGGGGTACACACAGAGCCAGTCCAGTTGTCCCCACCCCGAGGTACCCAGATGTCTCATCTCAGTTTCCTTCACATCTTCTGGCAGAGCTTCCACGCAAGGGCAGAGAGAAGCAAAACTTTCTTTTGGCATCCCTAACACCTCCAGCAAGAACTTCACTGAAAAGTTTTGAGGTCTCTTACCTAACTAATGCCACTTTTTTTGAGTCTCTTCATCCCTGAAACAAATTTAGAGGCAGACACTGACAGGGTTCGCACTTTCATTACCAGGGCAATTCTTGTATATGGAGCCAGTGGCCGCTGAAATTGGGCCTGTTTTCACCCAGCAAGCAGGTGGAGCAGGACTTTACTGTCTTTGAGGGTTGTGCTTCAGGGTGTCGACTTGAGGCCAAGAGAAAAGATCTTGGATTGTCGAACTGTCATGAAGTTTATGCAGTGTCTAAAAATATTTAAATGTGTTTGAAAAGGACACAGAAACAAAATTCTGGAAAAAAAAATAAAGAAGGCAGAGAGTCTCTTCCAACTACTTTTCAATTTGGATCTGCTCTTTTGTGTTCCCAGCAGCTAGAACAAGGTGTTTGTGGACACTCAAACCAACTCACTGTTGGTCGGATGAATGAATGAATGGTGGATCCTGGTGTGTGATTATATATACAAGAGCTTGATCTGACTTCAAGCCCTGTTTGCAAACTGGTCCATGTAAAAATTATTGCACAAGACATGAGCAGGTATTTGCTTCCATTTTGCTAGTTGACCATCTATTCTCTCTGTGGTTCTCTTTTGCTTAGCTTTTTTTTCCCTTTAAAGATTGCTTTTTAATTAATATGGAATAAAATTGATCTTCTAAAAAAGTATCATGTTCAACGAGTTTAGGCAAAGCGTGACTATGTAACATGGCTTGTTCTGATGTGAAAACTTTCTCCTCGTGGCAGGGCAGAGGGACCAGGGAAAGTTACAGATGAAAGAAGCCAGCATGCAGGGTAAGACTGGAAACCCTTTCAAATCAAATGGAGCCTGCTCGGGAAGAGCTCAGCTACACAGAGCTGTGGGAGTGGATGCTGTGTAACTGACCGGATTAAAGTAGCCCAGTTCTTTTGAGTGATTCCTTTCCCTCTGCTCTCTAGGCCCCTCCTGTTCTCAGAACAGGACAGCCTTTGCTGACTTAATAAATGGCCTCTACTTCCACCTCTCACTGTGTGTTCAGCCAGTTCTTTGCCATGGAACACAAAAGCCTGGAAGCTTCGCTGGGTCCTTTGGAACTCAGATTTATGCTATAACATTCCCTGAAAAGGTGTCCCTCAGGGTCTTGTGTCTCTTTCCTCGCCCACTCCCAGATCTGTCAACCCTGTGCCAGTTTTCTCTGCTTGGAAGTTCGGTCTGTTCTAAGATACAACTTGAATGAATTGATACTGTATTGATATTGTATGCTCTCATTCAGCCCACCTTCTTTTGCTTCTCAAAATATACGTAGCATCCATCCAGTTTGTTGTGTGTATCAGCAGATCAGTTTTATTCCTAAGTAGTACTACATTGGATGGACATATCACTACTTGTTGGTCCAGTTATCCATTGAAGGACATCTGGATTGGAGCGATAATGAATAAAATATTTCTGACATTTGTATTCTAGCTTTGTGTAAGTGTAAGTTTTTGTTTCATTTGGCAAAATTTTGATGGATGAGGTTCTAGGTATCAGGTATGTGCATGAGGTATCAGTGATCCCCAATATGTGGGGTGTGGTCCCTTTGGGCAAGCCAAATGACCCTTTCATAGGCATTTCCTAAGACCATAGGAAAACAGATATTTTAATGTTTAATGTTATGAAACATTACCTTTCATAACAGTAGCACAATTGCAGTGATAAAGTAGCAATGAAAATAATTTCATGATTGGGGATCACCGCAACATGAGGAATTTTATTAAAGGACCACAGTATTGCATCAGGAAGGTTAAGATAACCACTGTTATAGATTGAATATGAGGGAATAGCAAGAAGGGGGCCATCCTGAAAGCCAGGAATGGAGCCCTCACCAGAAAGCAACTGTGCTGGTAACTGAATTCTAGCTTCTAAAACCGTAAGGGATGTCTGTTCTTTAAGCTATTAGTTCTATGGTATTCTATTACAGCAGCTCCAAGTGGCTAAGGTAATACACATTTAATTTTATCTGAAGAAGCTTCCAAGCTGTTTCCCAAAGTTAGGGTACCATTTTACACCCTAACCAGCAGTGTACAGATGTTCCAAGTGCAGAGCTCGAGGGATGGCTCAGCAGCAAAGAGCACCTACTGCTTTGGAAGAGGCCCGAAGTTCTCTTCCCCACACCCAAAGGCTTGCCACCATCCGTAACTCCAGTTCTCGGGAGTGTGATGTCCTCACTGCTTCCATGGTTACCTGCCTGCACATGTTCATACATGCACGGGCCCATGAACATGCACCCCTGGGGGCATTCGATGTTGTGAAAATATCTCTTATAGTCTAAGAGCCTAGAATGGTGCTTTTGCTGGACCTCAGAGCCAGAGTTACTAGTACAACATGGGCTCGCTGAAGATGTAAGACTGCTAGCTTATTGTGTCTGCAGCCTGTGTGCTTAACCAGCTTCTAAAGGACATGTAACAGCCACGCCTGCCCGAGATTTCTCATGTAACCAACTTGGTAACCTAAGCTGATATATAGCTATAATCTTAAATTATGTGCTCCTCACTCAGAACTATGCATGTGTGTCATTTGCCAAAAGCAGCAAACACAGATGCTGAAAGCAACCTTCTAAAATTAATACCCACTGTAAATACTGAATGTAATATTTGGATATTGGTTAATAAACAATGATATTCACAGTACTGTTTGCTGTCTGGGTCAGTTGGGATTGGTTGGGAGCTGGTGACTTAATCCCTTGTTGAAGATGTCTGTAAAGTCTCCCACCCCTTACCCATGTGGTGCTTTCTGTACCGCTCAATAGCCTGGTACTATAGTATAGCATAGTACTGTACTACTGAATGTCAGAGCAAAGCTCTTTGTTAAAGACAGGCAGAGACAGACATAGGGATGCACACATTGGTGGGCATGGACAGACACACAGAGAGCACACAGTCGCAGACACAGGGACAGATTCACAAGGAGAACTCTAGGCAGGCACAGACTCACACACCATATAAACAGAGGACAGAAGACACAGGAGCAGAAAGTAGAGAATTCAGATCCAGACTCCCTCTTGGTGAGATGACTTCAGGGAAAAGTGCTTTTATTTCTTTCTTTAATGCGAGACCGATGTGTTTTTGGTGACTCAGGGTTCATCACTAGTGTGTTTAAACCATGTGTACCCCAAAGTAAATTATTTCTTTTAATCTTAAAAAACCTCCTTAAAGAAAAAAAAGTCAGTTGTTTAAAATTCTCATTAACACCTGGTATTACCTTTCTCATTTTCCTCTGAATGTAAAGTATTCTAATGGGTCTGTTGTCCTTTTAATTTGGATATCTCTAGTCACTAATGATGTTGATCTTTTCCTGCTTAATGGAGCTTGACACTCTCCCAAGCAGGTCCACTTGGCCTTTACTATATATAATGCGCGATGTGAAGCTCAGAGGCACAGAGAGCTGGGAAATGTTTATCCCAGTCAAGGATACAAGGCTAGGGTACCAGTGAGGACAACCAGAAAATACTGGCTTGTGTTACTGAAGGGATCAGAATGTGCTGATCTAAAATATGCCTCTTTGTCACGAGCAGCGCTCTGGGCTGAAAGCAACTGAAGATCAGTAGATGCAGGAAAACTTGGACTGTCTTTATCCTGCCTGAAAACCATGGTAAAACTCCCTGTGGGAGGTTTTCTTCTCGAGTTCTCTGCTGGCATAAACCCCACCCACCATTACTTTCTTTCTTGTTTCCTAATCACTTTCTCAACCCCACTCTCTTTTGTTACAAAGACATAATGGGACCCCAAGTTTCATGGGGTTAGTTATTGGGATGCTGTCTTTATTGCACTGCAATGGATAAATAAAATACTCAAAGCTTTTTGAGTTTTCCCCCCACTCCAAGTACCACGCTCTGTGTCCTTGTCTTTCCAGACAGAAGAATAAACACATCGAGCTGCTTTGACATTCTTCCTGCATTTCAGCTGTCGTCAGGACAAATTTCACAGATGAATTAGCTTCCTAGAGCTGTTGCAAGAAGTTACCATAAACGTGGTGGCTTAAAACAAAGATTATTCAACTCCAGATTGACAGCAGGGAAAACTGCATAGGTCCGAGTTCGGACCTCTGAATGTGGGTGACTTGGGCAGTCCGTGGGGTCACTGGCACCAGGATTTATCCCTACTGCTTGTTCTGGCTTTTTGGAGATCATTGCCTTTGGAGAGATATTTTGCTCAGCCTAGATATAGTGGGGAGGGCCTTGGTCCTGCCTCAGAGCAATGTGCTAGACTTTGTTGACTCCCCATGGGAAGCCTTACCTTCTCTGAGAAGTGGATGGCAAATTTTCTTAGTGCGTTGTATCTTCAGATCAAGAAGTTGGGACATGTGGAGTAACAAGACACTGAGTCTTAGGGACTTTGGTCCTGGGTTTCTTATCTTCTTTGTTTAAGGGCTTTCTGAGAGCATTTTGGCAGACATCATCTTCTGTAGAGATCAGAAAGTTTTGGGATTCTGCTAGTCCTTTTGGGCCCCAACCTCTGAAGCATCCTAGTATCTGCCAGTCCAGGAATAGCCAGACCACTCTCTTTTTTACAGTAACAAGGTTGAGAATACACAGATTGGATTCCACAGTGCATCCCTGAAAAGACCTGCACTTCTCAATAGTCCTCATTGGTGTAGACAGCAAGAATGCTCCTTACTTAACAGCAGGTGCACTCTGCTGTGGGTCAAAACCTTGTCTGGCATTCCTACTATGGATTCGAATCACATAAGCCTTCCACCTTCACCCGGAGTATCAGCAGCTGCTTCTGTGGTCACAGCTTCTCACAAGTGTGGAGCTGGCACTCAGCGTCCGCTTCAGCTGGTTTCTGACACAGGGTGGCTGCAAAGGAGTTATTCAGCTTCCCCACAATACAGCTGTTGCCTAGGAGAAAAAAAATCATAATCTTTTTCTTGTTGTTGTTTTATGATTGTATCTGAAACTATCTGATTTCCAAGTAGGTTCCAATTCTCGTGATGCTTTAGTCAGATTTCCACTGGAGTGACAAAATGCCAGAGATAGATCAAATCAAAGGGAGAATGGGTCCAGAAGTTTCAGGCTGTGGCTATCTGACCACCAGTTAGGTCTGTGAGATGTAGAAAATCATTGTGGGGAGCAGGGGCATGCAGTAAGGCAATGCTGTTCAAAGAGAGGAGAGAGGAGAAAGCATAGGATAGGAGAGAGAGAGAGAGAGAGAGAGAGAGAGAGAGAGAGAGAGAGAGAGAGAAGACACACACACACAGAGAATTGGTCTTTCCCAGGGATGCGGCTTCTAATACCAGTGGTCAGTCCTAGAAACATATACATACAAGCACAATAAACAGACCCAACAAGTGTTATTTAATTAAACAAAAAGAGGACATGAATTTGAGAGGGAATGGGATGTGGGAGCATGGGAGAGCTGGAGGGAGGAGGGGGGAAATAATATAACATTTTGATTAGAAATAATTCAAACAAGTTGCATACTTCCAATACACATTGGCACAAATACTGTCATTCAGAAGGGGGAGGCGGAGTCATGGAGAGGTAGGATCAGACCAAAAGCAAGATGAGAACTCAGTTAAGCAAATATTAAAAGCTGTACTTCCGTGACTAACAGCTGTACACATGATACTGGGATATGAGCTCCGAAGACTTGCAGCATTCCCCCTCCCCCACTTTTTTGGCAGGAGCCCACACATCTCTTTCTTCAGCTGGTTTTCCTTGCTGCCTGCAGAATTCTTGGGTAGACAGTCCAGGTTCCCGATCTTTCCTGGGCTTTGCAACGCAGGCTTGACTCCGGTCTCGCACATCGCCTCCTAGAGGCTGGCTGCAAGGCTCTGGTTCTGCCACAGGCCGCCGAGACTCCCAAAGCCTCTTTCAGAACTTCCCTGTGAACCCATGACTCACACATTCTGCATCCAGGCGAAACCAGAATCAAATGGGGCAATTCAATTTCTGGGGCCGATTTTAGCAGTAGCCGGCTCTACTTGGAGCTGACTACAGCAGCCTCCAAGTGCCTAGACAGCAAAACATGGGGAAACAAAACCAGGGAAATGATTTGCTGGGCGGCTCAGAGGGAGAACGGTGTACCACAGGGCTCTCTTTTCACCAAAACCTTAAACCTGAGAACCTGGCTGGGTCTTGCTGATTCCCGACATGCCCTGAGGCATCTTTTCTAATGTTACGCTGCAAAGTAAAAAGCTCCTTTTTGCTTGGCACAGATGTACAAAATGTCTATTGGTTATTTTCATGCCCATTATTCCCCCTAACCCCCTCCTACCCTCCTCATGCCTTTCCACTTTCATGTCCTGTTTTGATCAGTGCCACTAGCATGAGCATGCTGGCTTTTTTGGCTGTTGTCAAATGTCGCTAATTTCTTAAGCAGGCAAACGTTCCTCGGCTACAACTTTAAAACTATTATGATCTAATTATCAGCTATTTCCCACGGGGCCCATGCCTTAACAGTCTCGTCTCCAGCTAGTTACTGAAAACTTCATGGGTAGGATCTCCTGCAGAAGGTTAAATGTTTCTATAGATCCTGGGAATCTTGTCTCTGGCCCTTCCTGTCCCTTATGAAGTGAAGAATTCCTCTACCACACACTTTTACCACCTCTGTGTTCTGTGCAGTTGCAGGGAGCCAAGCACCCATGGAAACCCCAAGACCATGCATGAGCGGTCGGTCTTCCTTTAAGTCATCTGTGGTCACAACTCTGATCCTTTCCGGGGTCGTGACCCTTTCACAGGGGTCTCATATCATATATTTACAGTATGATTTATAACCATAGAAAAACTGTCAGTATGAAGTAGCAACAAAAATAATTTTATGGTTGAAGGTCATCACATGAGGAACTATATTAAAGGGTCACAGCATTAGGAAGGTTAGAACCATTGCTTGAAGTTATTGTCTCGTCCCCCAAAGACCTTGTTTCTGGCTGAAACCATATCAGCCAGTCTCTGCCGTCCTCATTCCTGTCTGCGTTCTGGGCTTCGGATCCCACCTCACCTGCCATTAAACAGCGCTCGCAGAGGTCGGGGCTCTCTCTAGTTCCTCTAAAACTTCCCTCGCTCATCCCATTGATTCCAGCTGACCTCACTTCTTGGTACCAGGTTTTCTCTGTCAGTCAGGTTTCTGCCACTGCCTCAAAGCAATGGCGCTAGGTCCGTGTAAAGAGGACATGCTCATTTTGGTCCTTGGTTCCCGGGGTTTCAGCCCACAGTTTCTTGAACACGTTACTATGGTAAGGTAGAATCATGTTGAGAGAATGTGGTTAATGAAAGGCACTAACTTCTTGGTGGGAACGCGTTTCAGAGAGTGAGGAATGGGCTTGAGTACTGATAGCCTGCCCTTTTAAAGGCACCCCCAGAGAGGTACCTTACTTCCCACTCAGCCCCGCCTCCCAAGGTTTTCACTGCTTTCCAAGAAAACAATCAACAGGGGAATCAAGTTTCCAATAAATGAGCTTTCCAAGGTATTTAAGATCCAAATCGTAAGGCATGAAGATCAGGGGATGTTTCAACTTCTCAAGGAAAGATACAATCCTCAAGACAAAAGTAGCTAGCTCCTTTTCTCTGTAACACTTCCTGGGTTCTCCATTCACCCAACTATGCGTTAGGGGTTTAAGCTTAATCTCTTAGGGGTTTTCTCACACTATTTATTTATTTATTTTTATTTAGTGTTTATAAGTCTTTCCTTCCTCCCTCCCTCTCTCCTTCCTTTTCTTTCTTCCTTCCTTCCTTCCTTCCTTTCTTTCTTTCTTTCTTTCTTTCTTCTCCCCCCCCCTTTTTTTTGTCTGTATCCATGGAGGCCAGAAGAGGGTATCAGACTCTCTGGAACCAGAGCTACAGGTGTCAGATGACTGCTAGGAACCCAGCCCAGGTCCTTTGGAAAAGCAACCAGTTCTCTTAAGAGCTGTGTCCTTTCAAGTACTTTTTCCATGCTCAGTAAGATGGTGATGAGCCAGGGAAATGGCATGAGGCTAGTGGCACTTACTCTACAGGATCTGTGACTTGCTTGGCCTGCTTCTAATCCATGGTCTCTCTCTCTCTCTCTCTCTCTCTCTCTCTCTCTCTCTCTCTCTCTCTCTCTCTGTGTGTGTGTGTGTGTGTGTGTGTGTGTGTGAATGTCTTCAAATGGTCATGCGTTCATGAAATTTGCAATAGCACGATATTTGACAAGTTAAAAGGAGTGACTCTTTTCATCTTGGCTTCCTTTCTGTTTCTATTTTCCTTGTGTTGGCATTGGGAGTGGTCCCGAGTAGCTTTATACTTGGCTTAATGACATTTGTGTAGGGAATGCATTTAGCGTGGGTTAAATGGGGTATATTTATGTGGTCTCTGTCAGGCAATTTCACATATGGCTGAGTTATGAATAGCCACCATGCTGAGGGAAGACTTCCAGGAATTTTCCCAAGCCCACGGGGTTGATGTGCCTGATGTCAAGACAAAAATGTGCAGAGCCAGAGAAAGCATGGGCAATTTGTACCAGCGTGGGGACTATGTGGGGAGCAGAAGAAACACAGGGCTGGAAACACATAAAGCCAGAGGCTAGTCTGTGGGAAACTCTTCCACTCATCAAAGTAAAGGACTGGGTTTCCAATGATGCCTGTTCCAAAGTGCATTTCTTCCTAGTAAGGGCCAACTCTGGCAGGGCAATATATATGATGAGTTCACCCTATTTATGCTCTGGGTTTTCATAGTATTTGCATGAGTTAAGATGTGTAGGGTGGTGATGTAACTCAGTTGTCCTTAGGGTTTCTATTGCTGTGAAGAGACACCATGACCAAGGCAACTCTTACAAAGGAAAACATTTAATTGGTGTGGCTTACAGTTTCAGACTTTCAGTCCATTATTACCACGACAGGGAGCATGGTTATAGGCAGATACGTTGCTATGCTGTGGGACAATGGTGTTACCCTGTAAAGATTTGTTTCTTGTACTTGTTTAATAAACACTGATTGGCCAGTAGCCAGGCAAGAAGTATAGGCGGGGTGACCAGGCAGGAAGTAGAAGTGGGGCAATGAATGAGAATTCTGGAAAGAGGGAAGTTTCAGTCCACAGTCATGACCCCTAGCAATGCTGCAGCTTAGGTTCTTAAGAAGCATTTAGCATTTAAGAAGCAATCCTGGTCAGAAAAGGATTACAGAAATGCAATAAGGACAGATTCTGACATAAAAGACCTCTAAATGAGATACTATGTGTTTAAAAGATGTACATAGGCTTGGGAGAGAGAAGAAAAAGGGTACAGAGAGTTAGAAAAAGAAATAAATCATTAAAAATAAAGCAAAGACTTTAAAAAGACAGAGTACAGACAGTCATAGATTAAAGGAGCAAAGATAATAAAATAAATATTAAAAGTAATAGAGTAAAAAATCATAAGCCATGTCAACATGGAAAATACACAGAGAGTCTGGATTATGTATATTGTTGTGTTTTCTTTGAATTTTTTGATTGCAGAGAGACATTTGATTCTGGAGGATTGCTAAACTAAACCAACATAAATATTTTAAAGGTATCTTGTTTTCAAATTTGGGTCTAAGAATATGTTGCTTTGGAAAAGAGGTTCTTATTTTGTTTCCACAGAAGATGAGAACATATAGAATCCTCCTAGACTAATGCGGTTTGATGGACCAAGATCCCCTGAAATGTCACAATGAATACCCCCCAAAATATTTTGCCCAATAAAAACCAAGAAGCAGTTTGGAGAGAACTACATCTGTATTTCCAAATATTATTTATAAATATTTCTTTACATTTAAAGAAGGATATGCTATAGAGATTTGTATTGGTATGAATCTTGGTCTATTGATACAAACTTAAGGTCAATTTTTTCATATGTATATATCTGCTCATGATTAAGGTATTGTGTTTATACAAGTTATTTAAAAATGTAATGTATAATTAAGAAATATAGGTTAATAGATAATCATCTATAAATGATCAAGCTTGTTAGTTAGGTTTTTTTAGATATATAGAGATATATTTCAGATAGGTATTCTTTAGATCTTCCAAAGACTACAGAATATGGCATTTAAAATGTTTGAATAACTTGGATTTTTCATGACAATGAAATACATCTGCTCCTGGAAGCACCAAACTACTTCAAGAGGAAGATGGGCATCGAAGAGGCTCCTTATGGAGTTTGCTAGCCATTTGGGCAAGAAACTGTTCTTGCCTGGGCTGCTTGATGAACTGGACATGCAGGAGCCACAGAGAAATGACTGCTGAACTTCCCTAAAGGTGAGACTGTCCCTCAGGGTTCCTGCTTCATGAAAGAGTCTGTCAGACATTCTGCAGGACACAGAAGGAAATTACTGACAAATTGTCAATATAGGTGGAACTGTCTTTGAAATTTCCTGCTTTGTGGATACTATTGGCCTGTAGGATGAAGATGAATGCCTACAACATTACAGAAAAACTTTGGGTGACTGTCCAGGCAGAAAGATGTCTCTGTCAATTCTAGAGTTTTGGAAGTTGCTTATAATGTACTTCCTGTTTACTTAGGAAATATTATATCCTTCTGGAGTCTTTGATGGAGTTGAAGAATATATAGTTTTCCTTAGTTATGATAAAAGATAAAATAGATATAAATATTATAACTGTAATTGTTGCTTGATACCTGTTTTGTTATATGTAATTTTACTATGTTAAAGTTAAAACTTTCCTTTTTATTTAAACAGAAAAGGGGAGGTGATGTGGGATTCCCCTCTGTATGTTGTGAATACCATTGGCTAATGAAGAAACTGCTTTGAGCCTATAGCAGAGCAGGACACAACATAATTTTGTCACAAACTCAGAAGTTGTCGTCAAGATTATATACAGAATTAGACAAGCTGAAAACTCTCAGTGACACATTGCGTGGGTTCATTCGTAACTGTAAGTTCTTAAAACCATGGTTACAAATCCATTATTAAATAAGTGGGATTTTTTTTTAAAAAAATAAAACTTTTTGTCTATTTCCTTGTGGATTTCACATCATGAGCCTCAATCCCACTCAATCTCTGTTCCTTCATTACCACCCTCTGCCTTTGCAACCTGCCACCCAAATAAATAAAATAAATTTTAAAAAATGACCCAAACAAAAATCAGTCTCCTTGTGGAACCTGTAGTGTGCCGCAGTGTCGCACAGTGTAGCCTTTAGCCTGCTCATCTTCACTTGTTCATTGGTCTGGTTCGAGGCTTTTGCCTTCTGCTACACTATCTATACTGGATCCTCATCGGGACTCCTCATGGATATCCTGTTGTTGCCCTGTATCGTGAAGAGCCTGCAGCTTTGGATCTGCAGGGCCGGCTTTTTATATACTCTTAACAGTTCATACATACATGGGGTAGATGTTAGGATGGGCCAACCCAGTCCTGGATCTAGACCTGGCAGGTAGCTGAGCTGGTCATCCACCAGCTCTCTCCCATACTCACCACCAGGGTGAGCTCTTTGGCTACAGGCAGCAAGGGGAGGGGCCAGGTCTCCCGCTCTCACACCCTGGAGGCTCACTGGCACCCACACCATAGGGGCTAGCTCTACTGTGCTGCCCAGGGGAGATGCAAGGCCCCGTTCTCTACTGTGCTGCGGCTGGTGAGGGGCAGGACCTCTGTCACGCTCATGACTCTGGGGCTTTGCCTACCACAGATGGGGAGGGGGAGATGGGGATGGGATCTTTCCCTCACCCATACCACAGCACGGCAGACAAAGGGGGACGGGTGGGACCAGCTCTCCCACTCTAATGACCTCTGGGGCAGCTCACTCACCCCCAACCCCAGGGTCAGCCCTACTGGGCTGCCTAGGCTGCCCAATCTCTTCTGAGATGTTTTTCTTAAAATATATTTTTCATATATTTCATATATTTTTGTTTCCATATATTTTTCATATATTTTTTGTTTTCATATATTTTTCACTTAAAGCTTATGAATCACTTCCTAATGGGTTTCTGACCATTTACTTACTTGTTTGTTTGTCTGCTTGTTTGAAGAGACAGTTTGGCGGGGGTCCTTTATTTACATCTCCCTACTGTCCCCCATAAATGGCTGTGGATCTCAAATGGACAGCATTAGGTCCACATGTGAGGGCAAAGGCAGTTTTGACAAACTTTAAAAATTCCTTCTATCAACAAATACCGGATGTGGAATCTGCCCTATCAGAGCTCATCCCCAGCGTCTTTGGAACTCTTAAATAGCTAGAAGTCTTTAGGGTCTGCCGGAAGTAATGACACCACTGGTTAAGGAAGAAACAAGCTGTCTAAAATGCGCCTACTCACAGCACAGGCGCGGCAGCCACCATTCTGTCTTCTGAGGGCTGTGTCACTCCGTCAAGCAGTACACAAAAGCAGCCTTCTGGGCTTACAGTCCAGCAAGGGATCAGTTAGCACCATGTCCGATGGATTCCGTTTGTTCTGTTTACAGTTCTTGCGCAATGTCAGGACTCTGTGTTCCCTTTCTGATAACTGTGCAACAGCAGCCCCGCTGGGGAGATCCAGGAGTGACTTCCCGGCTCCGTGCCAGCCTTTCCTCCTGGCTGACATCTTTTGCTACCCGCGGTGAGATCTGTAGGCAGACTGCAGAGGAAAAAAAGAAGTGGTCAGACAGACCCGGGCTAGAGTCTCCCGTTGTCATTTACTTTGTGCTTATTTAATCTGACTCTTAATTCACTTTGTTTTCTTCTGTAAAGCCAAAATGATTTAGTCTTTGTAGCATCATTGCAAAGGTTGAGCAAGACAGTGTGTGTTATCACTCAGCACAATGCCCTAGTAATATCAATCCTCTAACAAGTGGGGTTATTATTCCCCTAAGAGCCAGAAGGGAGTGAGCAGCATACTTTATATCTTAAACAATATCTGTGGACGGCTTTACCGTGCAGGTACGATGAGAGAGTCGGCGCCTTTCTTTCTCATGCTAACCTTTTCCTAGGTAAGGAAGGGTCCCTGAGTGAGGATTGCTCACTTTCACTTCACGAGTCTGGCGGGGATTTACTCTTCCCTGTAATTACAGCACCTACCCTAGACTTCTTGGGAAGCTTGCCAAGTTCCTCACATTTTTGCCACAGAAGGCAAAATTCACCAGAAGCATGTACTTCCCTTTTCTCAGGAGCGGTTACTTTCCTCAGTCACCAGGAAGTCCCGCCCACTGCCAGCTGCTCGGAGCCTGCACGTACGTAAACGTGTGTGGCTGTGTGTATCCCACGGTGACATCAAAGGGCAAGCGTGTGAAGCAACGGAGAAGGCTTTTTGCAGCATTGCCTGGAACTCTCGCTAAGCGTTTCCCCTAAGCTCCTTGGTGACGTTCCTCCTGCCAGCTCAAGCTAGTCCCTGTGGCACAGTGATCTTCCTGCATCCGTGAGCAGTACACTGTGGGGAACGCAGCTGGGAATGCAAGCCTATTCGCACTGATCTCTGGGAATTCAAATGATGCTCTTGCGAAACAGCCTTTTTTTTTTTTTCTTGGTTATACTGTACCGCTGCTCTCAGAAACGGCCCTTTTTATGTTTTCTCGTCTCCTGTCACTGCCTCGGAGATGATAGAGAGGCCACTCAAGCTCCACCAGCCGTCCTGGGGTTGGTTTGTCTATCACTATAGTGGCTGTGATCATAGCTCTGACTTCGGGAAACTTTACTAAACAATAAACTCAGGGAAAATGTGTGTGCTGCTGTTCGGTATAAACTACAGAAGCCCCTTGTTTGGCCTGAGCTCTTGTAGGGGAGCCCAGCAGACCAGGTTAAAAATCAATATGGAGGTACCCACTAAACTTCCTCCTCACCAACTTAAGCAAAGCTGTTTATTTGACCTTCCCTGTGCTAGAGATACAGAGATAACAGGCCAGCTTCCCCAATAGGCTAGTTTTGTTTGGCAGGGTCATAAAATTCCCTCTCCCTTAGTTCTTACCAGAAATGAACCTTAAGTCACCTGACTTTAGCCAATCAATTATTTATTGTTTTATCTCCCAGTTCTCACTTTAAGGAGAAAGTAACTTTGAAATTACTAATCTTAGCCCATAATATGGGCAATTATAATGAGTCATTTTTTAAAAACATTGCAATTAAAAAATTCACCCCCTCCCCATGTAACCAGCATCCTTTGCTTTGTTGGTCGGAACACTTTTCCTCCCATGCAGGATTTGAGATGGGGAAGCTTTTCACAGTCCAAGTGAGCATGACCCCAGGGACCTAAGATGTCAGATCGTTACCATCATCAAAGACAAACCTGGGGACATGGCTCCAGAGTTCGTTGTCTCATGCCCATAAAGATTAAAGGTGTAGACTTTCATGGGAGTAAGCAGAGTGGAAATATGTTTTATTAAGGGTTATTATAGAAAAATAAGAAATTGAATAGAAGTGAGAAACTAAAGAAAAGTGAGGGCAATTCCCAAGATCTGGGAGGGGTTTCCTAGAGAGGGAAAGGCTATGAAATTCCTTTGATAGTTTTTATGCGGGGGATGGCAGAAACTGCACAAAGCTGAAGCAATCTCGATTGAGACGATTGGTAGATTCTCTGGGTTATTATGGGCTGAGCCAACAGCGGACCCATATACTCCATGCCTGTCTCCCTGGTCCACACAGGTGGCTGGTCATGTGATGCTCATTCTCTGCCCATCCAGCTGAGGGCAGCTGAAGCCTCTGTGTCCCTCTGTCTGACGTGTGCTTTGGTAGCCCTTGACCTTGACTGTTAGCGAGCTTTTTGTCACTTGGCCCGTGTTAATGCTCTGATCCTGCAGGTGTTCCAAGTGCCGTTAATTATGCTGAGATAAGTCTGTTCTCTAGGTAACCAGAAAGTAGATGCAACGCTGGGTTATGTTTTGTCTACAACAGGATGGCTCTGGGTCTCTGTCCTGAAAGGGAGCAGGCTTCCTAGACATCATTCTCACACAACTGAGTCTGTTACATCTAGCTGCATTAGAAACCGTAAATCGGGGACTATGTACTAAACAATGGGGCCTAGCCTGTGTTTTCCAGAGAGGAAAGGTCACACTGAAACTAGCCAGTCATCCTTCTATAACTGGTCTTGCTTCTTAGAGCCTGTTGGTCTCTTAGCAGGTTCGTTTGCCTATCTCATATTAGCTGTGAGCATCTCCGTCTCTCCCCCCTTCAGTGCTCCTGATTATACTGTTTTAACCCTTCCCTTCCCTTTACATCTCAACTCCATTCTTATGTTAGTGTAAGTAGGCAACTTGTAGTTTTCACCACGGCCCCTTTCTCTTACTGCCTACCATGAGCTAACTCCTGCCTCGCCATTTTATGGAATGAAATGTCACTAGATTAGAGAGTAAAAGATAAAAGTCTTATTTTGTCTTTGACCCTGCTCATATCTAGTGGACCAATTGCTACTTTTATATATGAAATAACCCCCACATTTAATAGTTGAAAACACTCATCTTGTCTGGTATGAGGGGTGCATCTCTGTAATTCTAGCTCTCGGGGGGCAGAGAAAGGAGGATTCATTCAAATTCCATGCCAGCCTGGGATACATAGCGTACCTGGAGGAGCTGAAGAGGGCATCAGATGGCCTGGGACTAGAGCTAAAGATGGTTGTGAACCACCATGTGGGAAGGGAACCTGGTCCCTTAGAAGAGAAGCCAGGGTCTTACCATGAAGCCATCTTTCCAGCCCCCTTTTCTGTCTTTGGATTTCTCATTATTATATATACTATTTCATCTTCACGTGCTTCATCTTAACCTCCCCCTACTGCTCTGACGTTTCCCCATGGCGTTATTAAAAGTTTAAGGAAAATACATCCTTTGGTCCCCTTTCTACCCGGTTCTCTTTTCTCTTTTCTCATTCTTCCCTCGTCAGCCTACAGAACTGCAAAGTCTCTAACAACACATTTTTATATTGAGTTGTGTGTATTAGCATTCATCAAAAACCTACATTCAGAATACTGGTCTGAATTTGGAACATTTGGAACATTTTGCAAGATAAATTTATTGGAAACTGAGGGCAATCATGAATCATCTTTGCATCCCTAAAAAAAGGAAAGTAGCATGATTGGCATATCGTAGCCCACACGTTAAAATAGATTTTGTGTAATTCAAATTAACTCAGGAGGAAAAGTTAATTGAAAATAACTTGAGTCTTCACTGTCAGGCATAGAAAAAAAATCAAGATCTGATTTTCTTGGGATTTCAAAGTACAATACACAGAAAAGTAAGAAACAACAGCCTGGCAAGGAGAATAGTGGGCCCCCCAATACCCACATCTTAATCCTGGTACCTGTGGGCTTCATCAAAAATTCAAGAAGAGGAGTGCTCTTAGGTTGTGGAGGTGCCCTTAGTGTATCCCGAGGGTCTCCATACGTGGAAAGGGTGGGGGAGGGAGTCAAAGTTACACAGTGTGAATAAGGCTAGACCAGCTTTTGCTCGATTCTGAAGCAGGAAGAGGACTGTTCGTCTGAATATGACATGTTCGCTTATGTTCATGTATTGAATGCTTAGTTCCCAGACAGGGCTGCTATTTCGAGATGTATGGGAGACATTAAGAGACGGCTATGGTTGGAGAAAGGTTAGCAGGGTGGGCCTTTGAAGGGTACACCTGGTCCAAAATCCCTTCCTCGCTCCTTGCCGCCATGAGGTGAACACTCACTTCCACAGGCTCCTGCCACCAGGCGGTTTGGCCCAGGCAAGTGGGGATCAAGAGACCATGGACTGAACCTTCTATAACCACGAACTGGAACAATCTTTCCTCCCTTGAGTCGCCTTCCGTAGATGTTAGCTCACAGCGAGGTTAAGCTAGTCAATCGGTGAAGAGATGAATGTATTCTCTAGGATCTGGAAGAGGAGGAGAGAAAGCGGTCTTCCTTCCGAATCCCTAGTCCAGTAAGACTCTCGGTAGACATCTGCCTTCAGACAGTGAGCCAGCCAGCATCTGTTGCCTCAAGCCTCTAAGCCCCTGGTACTTTGTTATGGCAGCGTTAGGAAAACAACTCAAATGGCCAACTTAAATGAAACAAGAAGTGGGGGAGGAAGCCTCAGAGGTCAGTAAGGCACAAATTGCCAAATATCTCATTTTCTACGATCACAGCATGTATTCACCCAACCCCGCCTCTTCTTGCAGTCTCACTTCTGCAAAACCAACATGAAAAAAACAATAATTGGACTTTTGGGAAAATTAGAGTTGGTGCGGTCTTCTCAAAACATGCAGAATTTATAACTGGAGCACTAACAGGAGCGAGGCTGACGGTGATACAACATTAGTTTAGTCGCCTCAGTCCCGGCTTTCCATCTCCAGACAACTGTCTTTGATTCACTATCTCCACTCTTCCCACCGAGGTGTATCATTTCTCCGGGAGAGTAAAGTGCTTTCAAAGGCAGTTGTTTCTAGGGAAAGGCTCCCTTCAAATTAAGAACCCAACCCTAGGGGCTGGGGAGACGGAGGTTAGTAACTACTTGGTGCGTAAACATGAAGATCTGTTCTTGGATCTCCAGCACCCGTATAAAACCCAGTCACACAGCACGTGACGGAAACCCTAGCGTTGAGGAGGTGCCTCCTGCTCCAACCACCGTGCCCTCCCCACAGTGAACTAATAGAAGGCCTCATCCACATAGCAGCCATGGTACATGTGGGTTTCAAATCTACAGCCTGGTCCTGGAGAGATTAAGGCTTCCCATATATTAATACATGTTCTTACATTAATAAGAACTAATACTAATTTCTTTCATGTGTGTATGTGGTTTTTTTTGGGGGGGGATTTTATTATGCAATAGCCCAGATTACCCTTGAACTGGCTCTTACTAGCTTAGTTCCCAAAGAGCTAGAGTTACAAGTTTGAACCACCATGCCACGCCTCTTAGGCAGTTTATATATTTTATGATTTTATTTTTATTTATTTGTATGTGTCTCTGTGAGTAGATGCCACATGTGTATGGATGCCCGAAGAGGTCAGGAGAGGGTTTCAGATCCCCTGGAGCCATTGTGATCTGCCTAGTGTGGATGCTGGGATCAGAACACATGTCCTTTTAAGACCAGCAAGTGTGCATAACTGCTAAGCCATCTTTCCGAACCCTTATCTTATTTTTGATTAGGGCATATTAATTGTACAAAATAATGCGTTTCCTTGTGCCGTTATCCATAAGCATACAAACCGCCTCGATTATATTCTCCCACGGACTTAGTTCTTTCTTCTTTTCGCCCCCTCTCCTTTTCTCCTCTCCTTTCCCCCTCCCTGTTTCTGTGTCTCTTTTTACACATCTTACTTTTGGTCTACTCTCTGTCTGACTGAGGGGACCAATTTATGTGTTCCTGCCAAGCCCTGTGCTACCACTGGGCTCCCCCTCACTGTGATACACAAAAGTACCACACCCCAGCACTGTGGTCCCAGACTTTATTCTACTGCCTGTTCAATGATCACTGGTGTTCAGGTTAGCCAACATCTCGCACAGCCAGCCACGTTGGTTGGAGGAACAAATTCTCCAGAGCACAAAGGAGAGCCGTGGGTGGGTGATTGGTGTACCTGAGGTCGTGCAACCTGGGAAAGAAGCTGTAGTACTGGGGACTTCTTTTCCAACACAGAATGGGAAGGCCCTTTCACATCTGCATAACAAGCAAGAAATTTGTTGAAATTTCCTTCAGAGAAAAGGACTACAGGAGGGCAGGAATATAAAGGAAATAAAATCTGGCACTCACTCTAGTATCATGGCCAAAGTTTTGGAAGGAGATCAGGGAGGCAGGAATGCACATGTGATTTCTTCACTCACTATGTAAAAAATAATCTTGAAAAACAAGCTCCGTGTTAGGGATTGGTACATGCTGGTCAGATTTGAAGATGCAAGTGAACTGGATTTAAATGGCCCATGAAGGACCTCGTCCAAGGGCAATTATGAGTTCTTTGGGAGGTTTGAAAAGGAGAACCAATTAAATGGTTTAAATGGGGGAATTTGTTAATTGAAAGAGGAATGAAGAACTAGGAAGGGATTGGTTTTCTTTGTGCTTTCAGCTCCTGCTCTGTGAACAGTGCTTGCCGGTGCAAACACTTGCTTACTTGGTGGTTCAGCAGATCCTTGTAGACTACACCAATTTGCTTCCCAGGTGTCAAACGGGAAACTGGTGTGTGAAAATGATATCCTCCCTGCATTTGTGTTCTAAAGGAGGGGCATGAAGTATAGTTGACCTTAGTTGACACCACAATCTCCATGACCCCACAAACCCCAATCATGCCACCGGATTAACAAGCCTACCACATTGTATTTTTCCGTGAGCCTTACAGCGCCTTGCAGAGAAGCCTGGGAAGTTGACACAAGGCAGCACGGTATAGTGAGCCAGTACTGAAGAGAAAGGGAAGGGGTTTAGGTGTTTGCTTTTTGAAAATTGCAGCCAAAAGATAAGGTTGTTTATACAGCTTCTAATACTAAGAGAGGGAGGACTATGAAGTCAGAAGTGAAAGAATTACAGTCAGCAAATTAAATACACAGTTCTCACTGTAGCCAGGGATGGGAAACCAGCAGGGAAGGGACTGGGTACACAGATGCACATGAAATAGCAATGTCTGGGTGCACAGAAGATGCACATGAAATAGTAACGATGTGGGAACCTTGCTTCTTAAGGGGCTAATGTTGGAAGTCATTTTTCTTGTGTGGAGGGATTATTTGTTGTCTGCTTTCAGAAAAGGTGTTGGTCCAGTGACTGGCAGAACAGCAAACAGAGAATGCTTACAGATCCCTTTTGTGTTAGGTACCAAATAGCTCTACCACTGAGCTGGGTCACCGAGTCTTGTCTTTAGGGAGAAGACTTTGGAAAGTACTGAGGGAGCAGTAGGAAATGATAAAGAACTTACGTTAGAGATTCCTGTGTCTCATTGTCATAAAAGTCCTAGGTTCTTAAAATATTTTAAATGGCATATTCCGTAGGTCTCTGAAAGATTTGAAGAAAAACCTAACTGAAATATATCTCTATGTATCCAGAAAACCTAACTAATATGACTACAAGCTTGACTATTGTAGATGATTATCTATTAAACTATATTACACATAAATGTAATTAAAATTTATCTTAAATTTGTACCAATAAACCAAGATCCATATCAAAGCAAATTTCTACAGCATATCTCCTTTAAATGTAAACAAACATTTATAAACAAAATTTGGAAATTTGGGTATAGTTCTTTCCAAACTGCTTCCTGCTTTTTGTTGGGCAAAGTAAGTTTTGAGGTGTTCATGGTGACCTTTCTGGGGGCGGGTCTTTGTCCTTCAAACCACATTAGTCTGGAAGAAATCCACAGGTTCTCATCTTCCATGGAAACAAAAGAAGAACTTCTTTTCCAAAATAACATCTCCTTAGACCCAAATTCTAAAGTCATTATACCTTTAAAATTTCTATCCTGGTTTAGCTTAGCAGCCCATACAATGAAATGTCTCTCTGTCCTTAGCTCCTTCACAGTCAAAGCATTAAAAAAAAAGCACAATAATATACATAATTCAGACTTTCTGTATATATTCCATCTTTATGTGGCTTACTTTTCTTACTCTATTACTTTTCCTACAAGTTTAATATTTATTTTATTATGGTTACTCCTTTAACCTATGACTATCTGTACTCTTTTATATTATGTTTACTGTCTCTTTACTCTTTTTCTTCTCTCTCCCAAGCCTACATACATTTTTAAAACACACTGTGTCTTGTTTAGAGGTTTTTTTGTCTGAATTGTCCTATTGTGTATCTGAAATCCTTTTCTGTTCAGGAGTGCTTCTTAAAAGGCTAAGCAGTAGCGTGACTAGGGCCGAAGCTGCTTAGCCTTTTGAGTATGTGCAGTCCAACATGGTGGAGGCTTGTTCACTGCCTCTACAAGCTGCACCTACCACCCCAGTTCCAAGTTTGCAACATTAATGTTGCGCCATTAAGCAGTTTGTATCACGTTACTCACAAAACCCATTTAAATGCTTGGTCTCCTGAAAGAGCCAGAGTTTGGCAGCAAGGAAGCTGCTGTTTCCAAATCATGTGGGGGTTTTGTTGTTGTTGTTGTTATTGTTGTTTTTATTTTATTTTTTTTCTGCTACCACTGAATCAGAAAGACCTCTTTTAAGGGAGCTGGGGCATGCTGCCAGCCCTGCCCCAAATGCAGTTAAATTTGTGTGTGTGTCTTACTAGACCTGGATGGAGGTGAGGGTTCCTTGGACTTCCCACAGGGCAGGGAACCCTGATTGTTCTTTGGGCTGACGAGGGAGGGGGACTTGATTGGGGGAGGGGGAGGGGAAGAGACAGAAATCTTTAATAAATAAATAAATTTAAAAAAAAATAAAAAAATTTGTGTGTGTGTGTGTGTCTAGAATTCCTTTTCAAGCTTTCTCAACCCCACGTTGGTACACCAATCTGTTGTTGGAGGCCACTTATTCATTTCTCAGTTGCCAAGACTCTCAAAATAATTATATAGAAACTATACTATTTGCAATACTGTTTGGCCAAGAGCTTAAGCATATTTTTAGCTATCTCATATCTTAAATTAACCCATTTCTATTACTTTATACTTTACCATGAGGCTCATGGACGGCCAGCAAGATTTCAAGCTGACAGCTTGTGTCTTTCCCCTCTGGTGTCTACATGGCCTCTCTTGACCCTCTCTGCCTTCCTTCTCCCAGCATTCAGTTTAGTTTCTACTCCACCCATCAGCCCACCCACCTAGCTCTACTCTACCACCTATCACAGGCCAAGCGAGCTTCTTTATTCATTAACCAATAAAAGCAACACTTACACAGAAGGACCTACCACATCAACTGATAGTATTAAAATGTTTTTCTCCAAGAAGGGATTGCAGTGTCTTCTGGCTGCTCTGGCTCCAGGGTGTTACTAGATCATGCCCTGCATGGTCTTTTATCAGGTATGGTAGGGACCAGGGACCTTTGCTTCACTGATGGGTGGAAGCAGAGGTTGTGTGTGCGTGCCTGCATGTGTGTTTGTGCACGTGCGTATGTGTGTGTGTGCGTGTGGGGGGCAGAGGACAACCTTGGGCATCATTCTTGAGGCACGATCCATCTCTCTTATTTTCTCCCGACCCCCACCTCAGGCAAGGTCTCTAATGTTGCCTGGTAGGCTGGGCCAGGTGACAAGCCTTAGGGATAGACTTGTCTTCACTTTGTCAGTGCTGGGATTACAAGTGTTTGACTTTTCAAATTTAGGTTCTGTGGTTAGAACTCAGGTCCCTGTGCTTGCCAGTTAAGTAGTCCCGTGCAGGAGAAAATGTAGGCATGGCTTGCTAGTCAGCCTCCCTGGAACACCGTGCTTCTAAATAAGAAGCCATAGCCCACTGTGCTTCTAAATCAGAACACCGAATTCTGAGGTAGCATGAGTAGCCAGTAGCTGGCCTTTGGGTGAGTTTGCAGTCTCCATGCTTCCTCATGTGCTCCTTCCGCACAGAGACTCTGCTGATATGAGCACCATCCAGGCCAATGTGCTAACCAGTCACAGTATATAAGCTCCACTATAGATATGGTTGTTCATGTGCAATACAGCAGGCATTGTTCCCTAAAGCTCTCTCCATGCCCTTTACCAGCCCATGCATTGCTGTCTTGGCCAGGGATGCTCCTGTCATAATGGCAGTCCCCAGCCCCAAATCAGAGACTTTGATGGAAATTTTTATTTTTTATTTATTTTTTAGCTGGTGATCATCGGTGATTCAAGTCCAGGAGGAAGTGAAACTTGAGATCAGCACACTAGCCATTCCATTTGGTTGCGTTTGCTCCGAGGAGTCTATCATTGGCTACATGAACACAGTGGCAACATGTGAGTATAGGCCTCAAATCCAGTGGAAGTTTTTTTTTTTTTTTGGCTTTGCTGAGTCAACAACCCTAGCTATGTGAAGATTCCGGCTCACGTGGCCTCCGGAGTCTTAATGGTCATGTTGTCACTTGTGGTTTCTTATTGCTAAATTTTCCATGCTGGTCTGCTGCCTATGTATGAGTTTTATTTTTAAATTGTGACTTCCCCATCCTATATATCACATAAAATACAGAAAAAGATGGAGGACAGAGTTAGCTTTCCAGTTTTCTGGGTAGATTCCCAAGTTAATTAGAATCTTCCACCACAGAGAACACAGACTCCAGGGCTCAGAGGGAGGGGCCAAACACTATCAACCCATGCGGACCACTTGGAGCTGAAGACTCTGCGAGTGTGGCAGCCCTTCCTGTTGCACATGTTAAAGCGGAACTCGGACCATTTCAGAGCATCTGCAGCGTCCGCTGGGAATTACGAGGCAGTCTGTTGCCGGACTCTCCTACAAATCACAAGGAGGCTCGTCTTTCGAATGTCTCCAGCCATCTGCGTGCACGTTCCAAAATGGAGGACCGGCGAGAGCACCGCTATTGCTTCTTTGAAGCCGGGTTTGAAAGATAGCGGATGCAAATTTTGAAGACAGTGCGAAAGGGGGGGTTCTGCTCTTTTAGTCCCCGGAAGGTGCCGCTTCCCATGGACGCTTTTCATGGCGTCATGTGTACCAACAAGAGCCCTCTCTGTAGGTGATGCTCTCTGACAGTGGCTTAGTTATGACCTTAAACTAAAACCAGCATCCTCCCCTTTCTCCTTTCCTCTCTGCCCTTCTCCCCTCGTTCCATTTCTGAGCTGTTTGGCATAAACGCGTCTCACTCGGACCAATGAGTGGATCTAGGTTAAGAGGGCAAAACACTGAGCTAGAAGAAATTCCTAGCTGGCAGTTTCCCAATAGTACAAGTTATTTTTTGTTTTCGCCAAAGGACAGCAGAGGATAGAAGGGTAAGGACATGACTTTAAGCCATGGGGAGAAAATGTCTCGGGATGCCAAAACATTTTTAAATGATGATGTGTCTGTTTTCTCCATCCTTTATTTCATTTAATGACACCAACTCTCATTTCATTTAATGACCCCAAGAGGATGGACGTCCTTGTATCTGCCATGAAAGGAACTTGTTCTGGGGAGGCAGTCCCTCCCTACCCTGAGGTGTAGGTAGTGAGGAGAGCAGCAGTAAAAGCCTCCATTGTGGGGGATCAGTAACATCACATGGCTGGGTTCAAATATTCAGGTTTCTTCTCAGTGCTGGGAAAAATGGACAAGAAGTCTCTGGACTTCTTGGAGACACAGAGGCCACAACATGTCAAATAACTTTGCAAGTGTATCATCATCCCAGTCCCCTACTTTCTCCTCTCTGTTACTTCATGCTGGCACTGGTTAGTTGTATGGCTCTTGTCCTATCCGCAATCTTCCTGGATTTTAGATGCTTACACCCTAAATTCCAAGATCGATTAATAGCTCCCATGGAAAGATGATCTTTTGGTTTTGTGAGGGGTTTTGTGGGGGAACCACCCAGTTCCCAAATATATCACACACAAAGGCTTATTCTTAGTTATGAATGCCAGTCTTAGCTTGACTTGTTTCTTGTCAGCTTTTCTTAAATTATCCCGATTACCTTTTGTCTCCAGACTTTTTCCTTTTCTTACTTCTGTATACTACTTCCACTCTTACTCCATGGCTGGCTGGGCGGCTGGGTGGCTGGGTGGCTGGGTAGCTGGGTGGCTGGGTGGCCGGGTCCCTGACCCCTAATGTCCTCCTCCCCATGTTCTCCTATTGCTTCCTCATTTCTCCTGTTTATCCTCTCTACCTTCCAGCCTGCCAATCCTTGCTTCTGCCTCGCTACTGACTGGTCAGCTCTTTATTAGACCATCAGGTGTTTTAGACTGGCAAAAAAACCCAGCTCCACAGAGTTAAGCAAATTCAGTGTAAACACAAAAAACACATCTTAAAATAATTTTCTACACTACCTTCTCATCCTGCCCAAGCATCTCCACCAAGTGGGAACCAAGCATTCAAATATATAACCCTATTAGGACCATTTTCTCTCCGACCACCACACTCCCATAGGTTGGTGAGCAAGTTTAGAGGAGAAATGATGGATAATTTTGTGGAGAAAATGAGAAGCATCTTTTGGGGTCATTTAATGAAAGAAAGCCAAAGTTGTTCCACACCACACATATAATGCTCCTGGCATTTCATAAAGCATGGTCAACTGGACAAGGGTCAGGAGAGAAGAATGACTTCCTTAGGATTCTGGAATGCAGAGTATGATACGCAAGCGGCATTTGGTTTGCTTTGCCAGAACTTACCTGGCCTGCCTCCCCACCCCAAACCCAGTGAGGAAAAGAGCCGATGGCCAGAAGGAGGAGAAGTTTGATCGGTAGATGGTTAAATGTGATGCGATGGTGCTCTATTAGAAGTTTTGAAACATTCAGCAGATGTTCAGTTTACTTCAAACGAACCAAATAGAAAACATCTGGAGCCACAGAGCAGCGCTATGGGAAACATCTGTGTTTAAGTCACACATCGTACTGGCTATTTTTCTGTCGGCTCTCAGCTCCACCCCTCACTCTCCTTGTCTTCTCTATGGGGGTCTAGGAGGCTGCAAATTACCTTGCCCACGCTTGCCAGCTGGCTGCCTTCCAAAGAGCTTCTACCAATAGGAGAAACTGCTGGAAGCCTGGGAGGGAGGTAGAAGGCAGAGGCCTGTTTTATGTCTTCACTGGTCCATGTCCTTGGCAGTGGCAGCAGTAGCGGCAGCGTAGGCAGATGTGCCCGAGTTTCTGCTCCGATAGCAGAATTCCATTGCTCAGGACGCAAGGATGCTCCTACTGCCTCCAAGGATGCTCCTACCACCTCCGAGGCACCCTGTTCCCTAGCCCGGAGCAGCACTTATGTTGAATCCGTGACAGGCCCTATCAGTAGGAATTTAGTTTCTCAGCTTCCTGAGAGTCTCTGCCCCAGCAGTGTGACAAGGGGTTGCTGTGTAATGTTTTGCTCTTTGGCTCTTACTCTTTTGGCTCTTTGGTCTTTGGGGGCCCTGCCACCCAGCTCCCAAATAAATCACTTGTGTGGAAGCTTATTCTTAGTTATGAATGCCCGGCCTTTGCTTGACTTGTTTCTTGCCAACTTTTCTTAATTTAAAATATCCTGTTACCTTTTGCCTCTGGGCTTTTTTCTTTTCTTCTGTATGTCTTACTTTTACTCTTACTCCATGGCTGGCTGGCTGGGTAGGTGGCTGGCCCCTGCCATTCTCCTCTCCTTGTTCTCTCTTGTTCCCTCCTTCTCTTCCTTATTTCTCCTTCTATTAAAACTCTCTGCCTGCCAGCCCTACCTGTCTTTGCTCCTGTCTCTCTATTGGCCATTTAACTCTTTATTAGACCATCAGGTGTTTTAGGCAGGCAGAGAAACACAGCGTCACAGTTAAACAAATGCAGCATAAACAAAATCACACACCTTAACATAGTATCCCCAACAGTGGTAGCCACAGGAAGAGAGAATCATGGATCCAAAAGAGCATCTCTTTCCTTTCATTGTGCAGCCTAAGGATGGCTGCAGTTTGCAGCCCTTACAAATCTGTGGCTCAGCCCTTGCCCCTTGGCTTCTCCAGCCCTCCAACACATTTGTAATCAGTCTCCTATGTGAGTTTTCCGGTGCTAATTTTCTTCTACAGAAACTCCTAGAGTTTCTGCATTGTTGACGGTGACACTGGTCAGTGTACACACACATAGATTGATACAAAAAGTGACGGAAAATCGAATTAAAACTTCGAGTGTTCAATCTCTTACTCTATTTTTATTTAGGGGCTTAAAAAATGGGATGGGGACAAGGAACTTTTACCTCAAACATTTGCTCACAAAATCCAGTTGTCATGAAACTTGTAGTCTCCCTCAAGAAAAAAGGCTGATACAGTGTTCTAGGCAATAGACTTTCCTTTTGCAGGACTGAGGTCCATGACCTTGTTCAAAATGGTACCAATAAAAACCAACTTCTACCAAGTATCCTTTTATATATTATAAATTTAAACTATATTTTTATCTAATATCTCTATAACCCTAGAATTAAGGTTTTTATCTTTTCCATTTCTTCTATTAGGAAAACAAAATACTTTTTACTAACACTGTACATTGGTCAGTGGTATCAAAGAGCAAAATTTCCAGAAAATGAGTCTTGATGGTCTAGCTGGAGTGAGTAAGTGATTCATCAACCTGGCGATCTAGATCGCTAAAGGGCGCGAAGGCAGGGGTGGATGTCAGTAGCTTGAGCAGGGACAAGGAAGCAGGACTGCATACAGATGAGTCAGCAGAAGTTTACTTTGTGTCATTTCCCCATCTTGCTTGGGTGATTTGGGATTCCTCTCTGTATGCTGTGAATACCATTGGTTAATAAAGAAACTGTGTTGGGCCTATAGCAGAGCTATAGAGGAACAGAGCTAGGCAGGGCAAACTAAACTGAATGCTGGGAGAAAGAGGGAGGAGTTTTGAGAAGCCATGGAGCCCTGCCTAAGACAGACATGCTGAAACTTTGCTGGTAGGCCACAACCTCGTGGTGATGCACAGATTAGTGGAGATGGGCTAAATTCAGATGTAGGAGTTAGCCAATAAGAAGCTAGGGCTAATGGGCCAAACAATGATTTAAATAATATAGATCTGTGTGATTATTTCAGGGCTGAGCGACCGGGAATCAATAAGCGGCCTCCTTACAACACTTAGGCTAACACAGAAGGAACTTTCTCACCACGCCAGTTCAAATGGACGCCTTTTGGATTGGCTACTGTTAATCTTTGGTCACATTGGACAACTGTCTTGTGTGAATGGTTGTCTTACTTTTCTGTTGCTGTTGTATTGTTTTTCAGTTTCAGTTTGATTACATGGTGCGGAACACAAGTAACTACAGTTTGATTTGCTCTATTATAGGCTCATTCAGGAACACAGTTCAAAATAGTCCTCTCTGACCTTCAAATTTTATTTAGCAGTGGCCATAATAAAAGGGGAATCTCTTTTTTCATATGTGTACTATTTTTTTTTAAAGATACATCACACTACGTAGCCCTGGCTGGCCTGGAACTCTCTATGTAAGTCAGGCTGGCCTTTAACTTAAAGAAGGTCCCCCTGCCTCTGCCTTCCAGAGTACTGATATTAAAGGCATACACACCTAGGCCTGGCCTTAGCATAAATATTTTTTGACTTAGCCATTTATTATATCCATTGGTTCAATCTGTTTCTTCAACCCCTAAAATTTAAAGTGATCTTTTAACTACTCTAGCCTATAGAATATTCTAGGATGTGATTGCTACAGAGCAGGTGCAAGAGGTTTGGTAGTCCTGCCTTGCTTAACCCATGTGAGACATTGTCCTGTAATGTCCATGGGTGTCCAGTCTATAGAAGAATGAAGGACCATGTGAAAAAGACACACACGGTCCAGTGGACAATTATCAACCTCTTGAGATATGACTGTGGCCATCTTCAAATGTTTAACCCAGTTGTCTTACAGTAGTAAAGACAACCATGTTAACTGATGGGGATACCTTGTAAAAGAATAAAGTTGATGAGATGACCCAATTTACAGAGTTACGAAACGATGCTGAGCTCAGCTACTAAGCACGGACAGGTGCAACCAATGAGGTGATAGTTTGTTGGAGTTTATTTTGGCATTAATATCCATTCTGCCTTTAAAAGTTTCTAACTTTTAAAGCCCTGTTTGTTATACCTGTTACTAAGATGTTCATCTTCTGGAGTCAAAGGCATGCATGGGAATCAAGCTTGTCCAATCAGATGCTCTGTGACCTGTGTAGAGGAAGGACATTGGCATAAGAATAAATAAATGCAAATTTGGGGGTGAGTTTAAAAGTTGACTATTTCTTTAACCAAAATGCTTGGGACCAGAAGTGTTTTAGATGTTGGATTATTTAAGATTTTGGAATGTTTTCATATATATTTAAAATCACTTGAAGTCAAAGACTTTGAGTGTGAAATTTATTTATGTATCATATATACTGTGTGTATGTGTGTGTGTACATTTCCTGCAAGGAATTTCATAGACTATTTGTAATAAATTACACACAAAACAAAGTTTTAACTAGGGTTTCTATTGCTGTGAAGAGGCACCATGACCGTGGTAACTCTTATAAAGGAAAACATTTAATTGGGGCTGGCTTACAGTCCAAAGGATTAGTTTATTATCATCATGGTGGGACACAGCAGCATGTAGGCAGACATGGTGCTGGAGAGGTAGCTGAGAGTTCTATATAGTGCTCAGGACACAGGAAGTGGTCTGTCTCACTGGGCGTGGCTTGAGCATATAGGAGACTTCAAAGCCTGCTTCCACAGCGGCACACTTCCTCCAACAAGGCCACACCTACTCCAAGGCCACACCCACTCCAACAAGACCACACCTATTCCAACAAGGCCATATTTACTCCAACAAGACCACACCTACTCCAAGGCCACACTTCCTAATAGTGACACTCTCCCTGGGGACCATTTTCTTTCAAACCATCACAATGATGGAATTTTCTACTTAGGACATCATGTCAATGTAGCTTCAGGTTTTGCAGCATTTCTGATTTTGGTTTTTCAAATTAGAAGCTCAGACCTGGTTTCTACTATCAAGATTTCCCAGAGAGTCTCACTCTGACGTCTTCCTTATAGTGTATCTTGTGGCACTCTTTTTGCTCTCGTAAGTTCTTGTATTTCTGCAAGTTGCCTTTGGCTCAAGCAAGGCCAAGTTAGCTTCTGATTTGGGTATTTAAATACCCCTATATAAGAGATGCTGAGAGACGATGCCTGCTCTGAACACAGCCTCTGACAGCAGCATGACAGCTTGACCAGCCTGTCCCTACCACTTTGCATCTACCCAGGTTGCTTCCTGGTTCCTTGCAATTTGGTTTCTGCATCAATTTTATGATCTTGAAGATGTCTTACTTTTCTTAATAGGTACTCAGAAGAGCTAGAATGAAGGTATGAACTCTAATGTGGTATCAGGCAGGACCGGATGGATCTCTTATCCAGTAACCAGACCCATAGTCACAAGAGAAGTGTGTGTGCGTGCATGTGTGTGTTGTGTTGTGTGCACATGAGTGTACAGGTAGGTACATGTGCACACATGGAGACCAGAGGAAGATGTCAGTGTCTTCCTCCATTGCTCTTGCTCTCATTGTCTCATCAGGACAGGGCTTATCACTGAGCAAGAAGTTTCCTCTTTTAGCTAGATTGAACTTGAGTTCCCAGGACCCACCTCCCTCTGCCCTTAGTGCTGTGGTTACAAGCATGCACAGCCATCTCTGACTTTCTCTTCATCATGTGGGTAGCAGAAGATAAACTCAAGTCCTTCTTCATGTTTGTACAACAAGCACTCTTGTCTGATGAGCCATCACCCCAGCTTGAGATGAAAAATTCAAACTACAGAAACACTTCATTGAGCACCAAACAATGATTCCGAAAGTGAGTTAATGTAAGTGGCATATCATATAACGTAATCAAGTGAACTACTTCAGAGACATAATTTAACCAGTCTTGCTGAAGTCATCACAGCCAGGGCAGTCGGTCTAGCTACTATTCTAGGGCTTACCTTCTAAATGCACTTTAGATTGTTGGGTGCTCTCTGAGCTCACTGAGATGCTCCCTCTGGGAGTGGGGTTCCTTGCCTCCCCATTTCAGACCCAAGCATATTCATCTAAAAGTGTCTTCCAAAGTCTGGGGGTGAGATGGCCTCCCTAACTCTGTAACCAGGAGGGAAGAGAGCAACCCCAGAATAAAATCTTTGTCTTTTCATTTTTTTCCCCCTAACAAACCTCAAGCTCAATATTCTAAAGACAAGGATGAGTCTGGCCATTGGATCTCTTTATCTGTACCTCTTCCCTCTGTGCACTGATTAAATTCTCCCTTCTGTGTTTTTCATACTTCCTTTTCACTTTGGTTGGTTTACTGGGAGGGGTAGTCAAACCTAGTCATTGGGACCTCTGAAGCAAGAGAGTTCCCCCCAAAAACAATCTGGTTATAGTCAATCTATATAGCCAAGACTAGCCTTGAACTCACAATCCTCCTGCCTCGGTGCCCCAAGTGCTGGGACTGTAGCTGAGTATCACCATACTCAAGGCTTTCCTCAAATCCGTGAGACACATAGAGGTTAGCATTACTTCAGAAGATCTCTTCAAAAGCTCAGGGTCCCTGAAGGTCTGGTGCCATCGTTTCCAATTAAATGTCCCTTGAGATTCAGGGGTTAATGGAATACTTTAAAAAACAACAAGATCTAGTTCAGCATGGAAAGGCCCTCGCAGTTTGTAGTAATTGCCCCCTCCAAAGGGCAACGCTGAGTGCAGTAACATGATGAGAGGCGCCACTTTATCTTTCATGATTGACAGTGATTTTTCAGACGCTATCCCACTTCCTTACCCAATGGCGCTGCCACTGCACCACCATGCCTATCCGTAACCCTGATGGACTCAAGCTGGCTCCTTGGGTCTGTTGGGCTCCGGGAGTACTGAGGCTGTTATTTCATCCTTGGGCACACTTGGCGGCTGATAGAACTCGAGGCCAGGTGAAAGCTCCTCCCTCCAGCAATACTTACCCGCAGGAGAGAAATACACATAGTATACTCTTGGGGGCGCATTTCTCAGGGCATCTCCGGGGATGAGCTTTATCTTTTCCATCTGTAGTGCTTTATTGCCATGTGCGTACCTTGCTGCTCTTTGTCCGTGGGGCTTCTGGGAATTACCATGGATGAAGGGCCCACTCAGTCCCAACTATCCACTTAAGCTTAGTTATTCTTCTTCTTGAGAAAGGAACCAACGCTTCTTCAATATAGTGCAGTTCGGCTTGTCTCATTTGACCCTCACTTGCTCGGCAACCTTGACACCATCAGAGGAGTAGCCAGGATGCTGCGTAACCAAGGAGACGTCTTTCCTCTGTAACTGGAGCTGCAATGGGGATCATCTGTACATCTTTCTTCCTACCTGCATTCATCCCTTTAGTGAACAAGCTGAATACCTTCCAAAGGTTCATAAGTGCAGCATTTGGTTTTCCTTCGGTTTCTTCCCGAGAAACTCCAGCTCGCCACACATCTTGCCAGATCTGCCACTGAGTGGCCCTTTTGTTTGTTTTCCCTTTTCCCCATAACGTCACAATTTCTTTAACACTTCACAAACACGAGTCACACGCCAGCCTCGATCATGCAGACTAGCCGACACCTTCCCTATCTCGTCAAGACTGTGCCCACCGTGGAGTTCAGCAAGACCACTAAAGTTTTCTCTAAATCCTGAGGGCTCTGCTGGTTTGGTTCTTTTCATATGTCTTCCGTGGGTACCACCTTATCTATTCTAATGAACCGAGCACTAACTTCTATGTGTCTTAGACACAGAATCCTCAGTCACACCAGCCTCTCCTCTCTTGTCCCGAGCCCTGATGTCCATGGAGACTTCGGCTGGCAACGGCAAAGTATCCCGAATGGATCTTATGAACCCATCCAGCAGGGATTGGTTCCCCTCGTGCCTTCTCACATTATGAAGCATTGGTGAAAAAGAAATGCCCCAAACATGTGGATTCATTGCCCCTTTAAGAACTGGGTTTCTCATCTAGAAAGTGAAGCGTGATTAACAAAAGCTCAGAGACTCATATTGGGGTTCAACCCGAAGACGAGAAAAGCAAAGCAGCCAGTCACTGGTTCTTACTTCGACCTCGGTCCAAAATGGCGATCCTGCCTCCAGGAATCTCCGAATGAGACTGTGTCTGTGAGCTGTCTCCTCCTGTTTTATAATCCTTTCTGGGATTAAAGGCGTGCACCACTGGGATTAAAGGCAGGCACCACCTGGTTTCTATGGCAAACTAGTGTGGCTACTGGGATTAAAGATGGGTGTCAACACTGCCTGGTCTGTAAGGCTGACCAGTGGGCCTGTTTTACTCTATGATCATCAGGCAAGCTTTATTTATTAAAATACAAATGGAATATCACTACAAGGAAGCCTGAATGGTAATTCTGGAGGTTGCCCCTTGCTTAGAATTTAAAGTAGAACCTGCCGTGGGAGATTTTTTTTTGCACTCAACTGTGACTAATGGTTAGCTAACTAGTGCTGACAGAGTATAGGCTTTGACTGAATCCTTTGTGCAAAGCATTTGTAAAAGTGCCAGCCCTTCCTAGAGTTGACAGAACTTGTCAGACAGCTTTTTGGTTTGTGCCTAGTGGCTTCTAGATGTTGGTCTTAGGGCCCAGTTCAGCCTCAGAATTGCTTTCACCGTAACACTTCATCCAGCCTTAAAGTCAAGGAGAGGAGGCCTGTGGCCTTTGCCACCTCTAGTGCAGGCATGCAGGCTGTGTGTGTATTTGTGTCTTTTAATTTAGGGAGTGCTGAGGCTTGGATTGTAATGCCCCCCACAGGTCATACTTTAAATGCTTGTTCTGCAGCTGGTGGAGCTATTCTGTGAAGCCGTGGAACCTTCTGGAGGTGTATTGCTGGGTGTGGGCCTTGAAAAGGCCCTGGTTCAGGTCCTGGTTTTGGTCGTTCTCTTTCTGCTTGCTGGTCTGCTGTGCTTGGAGAAGCATCCATGGCATGACCTTGCTGACTTTCTCAGTGCCGGAAAGCTCTCTCAAGCTCTCTGAAAGCTCTCTGAGGCTCCCTGAAAGCTCTCTGAAGTTGTGAGCCCAAATGACTCTTTTCCCCAGGACTTCTCATTTTGCCACAGTGGTGCAGAGAGAGATTCAAGAGCTTCAAGATCTCAACAACCCACAAATCAACTGCCAAGAGTCCTGGTCGAAGCAGAACTGTTCAACACAGTGTTTCTCTAACTTCTTGAATTTTTTTTTTAATGGTAATATGCTACTTCCATTCTCTTTTTAGAGGGCAATTGAGATAATGTAATTAGAAGACACTTAACTCTCTACCAATTGAAGTAGAGGGTTAGAAGAAATACCCTGACAGAGTAAGCGTTGCCTTGGAGATTGGCTTGCACCTTAAGTTAATAGAGGTGTGTTGGAGTCGTCTCAGCATTTGAATGGCACTTAAAACAGGACTGAATGAGAGAAGTGGAGAGAGGCTTCAGAGGTAGGGCAAACCCAGACTGCTCGGAAAAGTGTGCTTAGCGTTTGGGGCAGCATCAGAAAGAAAAAGAAATGGAAAAGAGGAAAAGGAAAAGTCTGCTTTTTGACTAGAACTCAGGAAAGGGGGCAGGCTTAACAGAACTATGCAACAGATCTGTAAGCAACTCTGTAGGAGCATTCTTTTGATCGGTGGCAGTAGGTTTCCCTTAGCGCGTACCAAAAAAGCCCCGAAACCTTCCTTTTCTCAAAAATGCTAAGAAGGAGGAGTTGCTTTATTATTTTCACCTGGGTCTTCCTTCTCTTTACTTATTTTTCTAATCCCCATGCCCCTACCCCGGTAAGTGATATCCTTGCCGAAGCTGGTCTCCAACATGTCTGGATATAGTTACAGTATTTCTTATACAAAGACCCTGTGTCGTCCTTTGAAGAAAAGGTTTAAGCTTCTGCTTGGGCTTCGTGAAACACCTCAATCTCATGGTACACACTATCTCAGATACCTTCACTGTGAAATGTTAGCTAGGCCAAGGGGATCCCTCTTGGGACAGTGTGTCTCAACCTCCTTAACTACTTAACTAGTCCTAAGCTTGTCCCTGGAACATGTTCAATAAGTGCTTCTACTCCCAATTATTTTTGTTTCGTTTTGAGACAGGGTCTTTCTATGTAGCCCTGGCCATCCTAGGACTTGCCCTGAAGACCAGGCTGGCCACAGAGTCACAGAGATCCTCCTGCCTCTGCCTCCCAAGTGCTGGGATTTAAGGTGTGCGCCACCATTCCCAGCTACTTCCCTCAATTGTATTTTAAAATAAAAAATATACGTGTACTACATATTTATCTCTTACTCAACTTTCATCCTTGATTCTTCAAGCAGGCTGTGAAATTCTTGAGGGACATTGTTACCAGAGTTATTAAAAGCCTGAGCCTAGGCCCTGACATTCCAATCAACCAGATTTGACCATTCATTCTTAATAATCCAATTAAATAGAAAAGCAATAATAAAAAGAAGAAAAAGGTGATTTCCTCCATGTGGTCCCTGAGAAGAGAAACAAAAACTGGGCAAGCCCCTCCTACTGCACCCAGCCCCCAGCCCATCCTCTCTGTAGTACCAGGAGGGTAAGGCTGAAATAGCAGACCCGAAGGCTTAAGAACTTAAGTGGGCTCCGTGTGGCTCCAGCCCTGTGGACCAACCACTATCTTCTCTCTCATCTCTTCTGCAAGGCGGGTCCGACAAGTTCGCCATCAGTGGAATTTCTGCAAACAGGTTCCTCTCTGGCTCGTGCCAGCCTTCATCCTTCTCCTTCTTCCTGTGCGAGAGTCCTGAGGGAAATTCCAGTCTCCTCCTGAGGTGCTTTGGTTTGGTGGCCCAGATAGGTTTGTGGGGCACATGTCACGTTAGGATAGCGTCAGTCTTGCCAGGCATGCCTATAGAAGGACTTTATACTATCTTTTGCCTTTGGAAAATCAACAGCAAACATAAAGAATCAGTGCCGAAGACATTTTGTTTTTGTTTCTTTTGTTTTTTTGTTTTCGTTTTGTTTTTGGCCGAGTAATTTCTGCTGCTTCCTAAAAGTACTTTAGAAAAACAGAGAAGACATCTAATATTGGATAATTTTTTTTTTTAACCTCTTGAGATAGCAAGCAGATTGCCCTTCTGGCTCAGTTAAGGTCTCCCTGGGTACTGAGGACAGGAAAAGTGAGCTGAGTGAGGCGGTCAGAGAGGGCTTGGAGAAAACGCCCTTGACGAGGGAGTTTGTAGCTCTCTCTATGATCTGAGACTCAGTGTTCCAGCTGACCACGCCGCAGGCTACACCTTTGCTTCCTAACACCCGTGCAGGGAAAGAGGCACGCTTTAGTCAGTTTCTCATTCTTCATGGGATGTTAGAGCAAAGTGGGGGCTCAAGCCTGGAAACGCCCTGTGGCTCTACACGCATGCGCATGAATAACTTCCGTGGGTACTAGTTGGGACAGCAAACAACAGGCCATATATTATCTGAGGGCCATGCTGAAGGCCAGTGTCAGCAAGGCCTTGACATAAGGAGTGTCCATTTGACTTTTCCTTGATTATATTAATTCCAGTTGATGGACGCGTGTTTTTCTTCCTTTATACCTTTTATTTAACTTCCTTTCTTTGCAAAACAAGAGATTGGGAAAATGTAGAGGCTTAAACACTCCCCAAACACCAAACCCTCAAAATGAAGAAGGCCTCGATGTATCTGAAGCGCTTTTCTCACTCGCTGAATACACAATGCCGCGGAGTCAATCCTCTGCCTGCACCCACGTACGGCCCTGCTAAACCACAGCGTTCTGTCTACTCTACTGGATTTGTTTTGAATCCAGTGAGCCTGGATTTGGTCAACAATGTTTAATCCTACGACTGTCAGCCTTTCATTTATCTCCTTGTTTAGAGCCTCCAACGTCTGCTGGGTTGCTGTTATGCGCCAATAACAGAACGCTATAGATGAGCACACTGAAGCCCAAACGAGAAATAACTTCTCGAATGCCAATATCTGCTTGCAGGAGTTCTCAACCTGCGGGTCGTGACCCCTTTGGGGGTGGGGGTTGAAGAAGCCTTTTGCAGGGGTCACCTAAGACCATCGGAAAACCCAGATGTTTACATGACGATTCTTAACAGTAGCAAAATGACAGTTATAAAGTTGCAATGAAAAGACTTTTGTGCATGGGGTCAGCACAACATGAGGAACTGTCTTAAAGGGTCACAGCCTTAGGAAGGCTGAGAACCACTGCTAAGGAGGAAAACCGAGCTTTGCTAAGGCACCTTCCAGTTCACGCCCCCATGCCCCATTCTTCTTATGCAAAAGCGTTCACTTTCAGCCCCTAGCAACATCAGAAGAGCAATTATGATTCATTTCCCTCTGCAAGGCACTTTTCCAGTTATTCTACTAATTGGATGCCACTATCGCCTTCCCAAATGTGTTTGTCTTTACCTTTTTAAGGTTAGTCCGCTGCAAACTGAAGCTCTCTGAGGAGGACACGACTGTTATTAGAGCTTTCATACTTCAGTCAAATGGGAGCCTTGTGGACACGGAGAGACAGAACATTGTAGGTCAAAGTTTTCTTGGGCTATCTTAATCCTCATTCATTACCATTTGCCGTGTAATTGTGTACCTGGCATCACGGACTAAAACTCCTCAAATGGATCCCTAGTCTTGGACCAATCTCTAGCCTCCACCAACCCTAAATCTAAGAACATAGCAAGGCCACACTGGCTTGCTATAGAGTCCCCTGCCTCGTGCTAGCCTGCATTCCTGATGACCCTACTAACATACTTTGTAGATTTAGGAAATTGTGTGGTTTGGACTTTTTCTGTCACCATAAAATTCATATAACCTCTTCTAGAATGACTTGAACCTAGACGCCTGGCCCATGGTCATCCATAATTTTGTCTGGAGGGCTTTATTTCTCCTGACTTTTGAGATAATTATGCTGTAGTCATCTTGACTGTGACTCTCTGGACTTGAGGTATATTGTCCCGCACTCCACGGGGATCTGACGCTATTTTGACAACTTTGCCTTTGGGAGTTGGCATTTTTTTCTCTTGCAGGTTTTAATGCTTGTGTTTTATTTTTCTCCATAGCCTTAACACTTTAACTGCAGTGTGACTTAGATAAGTTCTTTTCTGGTCATGTCTATTGTGGGTTTTAAATGTTACTGGTCCTTGGATGGCTATATATGTCCCCAGGTTTGGGGAATTGCCTAGTGTAATATTGTTAAATAGGTTTTCCATTGATTTAGTTGAGTTTGTACCTCAGGTATGGTCTCTTGTTCTTCCCCCAGAATACTTGAACGCTGTGGTAGTATTTATTTCTTGTCATTGTTTATTAATGTCTCAATGTAATGGTTCCTTGGTTTGTCTTCAAACCTTGATATTCTTTCTTCTGCTTAATCTAGTCATCTCTTTTTTTAAATTTGATTTATTGAATTTTTTATTTCCACAACTTCTAACCAAATCATCAATTTCTTTAATTAATTCATTTGTGTGTAGTTATGTATGTATTTGTATGTATGTACATTCATGCACATGTGTGTGCATCTCTGTGTGTGTGTATACATGTGTGTGTGTGTGTGTGTAAGCTAGAGGTTAACTTAATGTACCTTGCTTGATTATGCTCGACCATATTTTTTGAGACCAACTCTCTGAGTGCACCAGGAACTTAATGATTTGCCTGGTTGGCCTGCCAGTGAGTTCCAGAACCTGCTTCCTAGAGCAGGGATTAAACATGTGTGTCTCCACTCCTAGCTCTTCACATAGGGACTGGGGATTTGAACTCAGGTCCTTACACTTAGATGGCCAATACTTTTCCAGCTCAGCTATTCCCCACCCCAAACTGCAGCCTTCTCATCTGGGTACTGAAGTGACTTCTTTACTTCACCTATGTGCTTGTTTTAACGTTCTCAGATCATTATCTTTTAAAAGTAGACTTTGGAATTTTTTGTGGGGCTTTTCAGAGTCTTTGGCGTTAGTTATTAAGTGTTAAGCCAGCGGTTCTCAACAGCTGGTCGAAACCCCTATAGGAGTCAAATGACCTTTTCACAGGGTTTGCCCAAGACCATTGGAAAACACAGATATTTATGTTATGATTCATAACAGTAGCAAATTTGCAGTTATGAAGTAACAACAAAACTAATGTCATGGTTGGGGGCCACCACAACATGAGGAACCCTGTTAAAGGATCACAACATTAGGAGGGCTGAGAAACACTGGGTTAAGCTCTTTGGGAGAATCCTTCTGCCATGCTTCTAATGCATCTGTTAGGATGGAGATGTCTCCATTTTTATGGGCGGGGGAGTCTTCTTAAAGAGCAACTTTATCCTGAGGATTTGATACTGAAGTAATGGGCACTGACTCCTCTGTCCCCAGCGACCTCAGAAAAGAAAATAGCAAACCCTAGTGGATGCAGAAGCCAATGGGGAAGGGTCCTCCTGAAGCTGGTGGTACAGATGGTTGTGAGTCATCTCGATGGGCACTGGGAAACGAACTTGCGCTCTCTAGGAGAGCAGCATAGGCTTTTAACCCTTCAGCCATTTCCCCAGCCCTGGTCAGCTGTGGAATATGGTTTAAATCATGAGAGGAAGTGGGAGGGAAGGCGACGCTAAGCTTTTATATTTAAGCAAAGCCACTTTAGTCTTCCCTTTCTGCAATGACAGAAAAGCAAGGTAAATTAGACTGACCACATAAGAAATAATAAAAGTTGTGTGCCAATAAAGTTCACCTAAAGTTGATATCTGAGGCTGCTTTGAACCGTAGTTTTACCTGTAGGGTGTGAGAATGTTTTAAGGTATGTTCTCATGTTTAAACACGTATGGTTGGAGGTGGGGGCTTAGTATGAACATGTGAGTGCAGGTGGCCATGAAGTAGAAATGAGGGATTTGGATTCTCTGCAGCTGGAGTTACAGGCAGTTTTCAGATGCGATGTGGGTGCTGTGAACTGAACCCAGGTGCTCTGCAAGAACAAGTGCTCTTAACTGCTCTTGAGTGATGGGTTGACTCTTTTGGTTTTGGTGGGCTGAAGGAAGAGGCAGAGGGAAACAGTGGGCTGGGAGGACAGTCCACTACAGATGACTCTTCCAGCTCTCCGTGACGGAGAAGCACTCGAAACATGGCGTTGCCTGGCCATTCATGGGTGGGACACTGTGGCCCGGAGCTCTCCTGTTGTAATTTGTGTATGTTTTTAATTACAGTAAAATAGACATCAAGTTTACCATTTACATCATTTTGGGGTATCCAAAATTATGTTCGCAATGTCATGCAGCCACCATCACCAGGTATTTCCATGTATGTCAGCGTCCCAGAGAGAACTCTGCCCATTAGGCACTAACTCCCATCCCCTTAGCCCCCAGCTTCTGGTTAGCTCCCTACTGGTTTTCATCGCTATCAGTTTTCAGTTTCTAGGTATCTTCAAGTAGAAACAGACAACATCTGGCCTTTTTAGTGCCAGAGTGTTCTCTCACTCAGCGAGGTTTATCTGTCACAATCTGATTCCTTTTTACGGATTGACAATGTTCCATTGTATGGAAATAACATATTCTGGCTTTGCATTCATTTCTTGACCTTAATTTGAGAAAATTGCTCCTGAGATTTAAAAACAACAACAACAACAACCAAAAACAATACTTTCAGCCAGTGATTAGCTGGCGTTTGTTTGTGCTCAACCAGATGTGATTGGTAGGTATCAGAAAGCATCCCCTTGGCTAGCACAAAGCCCAACCTACCATTCTCTACCCTGAATTTACAGAAGGAGCTAATTTTCCTGGGGGCCAGGGTTTGAACTGTTCTTCCTCTGTCCTAAATTTTGTGTGGGAAGAAAAGTTTTACCTGGTGAAATGTTTGCAGCTGATTACTTTTGAGGAACACCAGACTATTTTATTTTTAAATCAAAAATCTTGGTGAAATTTATTGTTTGAAAATTGGTTGGAAGAATTTAAAGTTTTAACACACTTGAGTGATAGCAAAAGGCAAAAGAAAATGTGTTTCTTTTCTGGTTCCTGATTACATGTTACAGGTCTCTGGAAGCTCAATATTTTTCCCACATAATCTTATTCTTTTCCTATTTCTTCTCTCTGTCCATTTTGTCATTTATGCATTCATCAATTCAGTATGGTCAAATAGTTAATAATTACAGCTAATAAATTATATTTCAAATAAATATCTAAGAACAAAATTAGTAGTATCGATAATAATTCATTCCTTTATCATATGTAGTTAATACTCAATAATAAAATAAGACGGACTAATTTTAGTCATATTTGCAATTCTCTGAAAGGCCTCCCATCAGCTTTTAGTGACTCATCATATTCACGGTTCTCTAAAAGGCTCTCATCAGCTCTTAGTGACTCATATTTGGGT